>NC_059365.1:4127500-4260000 GCF_019703515.2 Myxocyprinus asiaticus | reverse complement strand
GGTCAATAAGTATTAAGGTGTGTAAATAATCCCGCACCGTTTGTACTACAGAATGATGAATGATACCTCAAATTATGTGTCATGTAGAGGAGAGGCATTTTATTAAAGGTATAGTTCACCCAAAAAAAAAAAAAACGCTAATTCTCAGATGTGTATGACTTATTCTTCTGCAGAACACAAATGAAGAATTTTGGAAGAATATCTCTTCCAAATATATTGTCCATACAATGCAAGTGAATGGTGTCCAGAACTTTGAAGGTCCAAAAAGCACATAAAGGCAGCATAAAAGTAATCCATATGACTCCAGAGGTTTAATCCATGTCTTCAGAAGTGATATCATTGGTGTGAGTGACAAACAGATCAATATTTAAGTCATTTTTTTACCAGTTCTCTATGTACTTTTTATTTTTATTTTTTTTATTTATTTTTTTTACTTGTTTTCAGAATTTTGTAAAGTCTACTTTACATTCACACAATTTACAATTCACAAAATTACATACAATTCACACAATATTTACAAATTAATGCAGCCTTTTGCGATTCAAAAAGCTATCATTTGTCTTCAAGAGACTTTTAATAAAATACACAAGTCATTTGGACTACTTTAATGATGATTTTATTGTTCTTTTATGTCATTTTTGGAGCTTGACAGTAACAACCATGACTAACACACAGTATCGGATTTGGATCGGGCTCATCGGACTCATACCCAATCCAGTTAAACGGTCAGTATCAGACCCGATACCGATCCAGGTATCAGATTGGTGCATCCTTAGTACGCATACTTGAGGAAATTGTTTCCGGCCTAATTCACAGAAAACATTCCATACACTTGCATTGAAGGAGGGACCCGAGCCATATCTAAAGACCAGAAATCACATTTACATTAATAAAACTGGCAGATACTTTTATCCAAAGCAACTTACATTGCATTTAAGCTACTGTATGCATTTTATCAGTATGTGTGTACCCTGGGAATCGAACACCATGCTTTACCAGTTTAGCTACGGAAACATCGGTTGCTGCCAGAATATCACTGAGACTGTGAGTGGGCTCTTTTGACTCTTACCAGTTAGAAAACACCCAGAATACCCTAGCGACCACCTAGCAACATTCTATCAATCACATACAAACATGCTAAAAAACACTTAGAACACCTTAGCAACTGCATAGCAACGTCCTGGCAACATTATAGAAATACCCATCATCGTGGCGTCAACTTTTGCAAGGGCAGAAAATGTAAAAATCTAGTTCTGAAAATACTGAGACCTGCATTTAAAAAACCTCTTCCACCTTTGCAGTTGGGTTATATCAGTCCTCTGCTTTCTCCAAGCAATCCATTTCTCATGAGCATTACATCTATGAAAAATGCCTCCAATAAGATTTGTGAAATCAAATTAAACCCTGTTGTCACATTTAGCATGCAAAGTGTTGCCATAGGCGGGCAGGTATTCAGTATTAATTGCCGTCAGCGTAGACACATTTGTTCAGGCGTCTATTCTGGAGGCTGTGCGTGGGCCGGTTACTTACACAATCTATTTTAGTGACAGAGAACAGCGAAGCCTTCTGTATGATTACTGTCATCTTGGTGATGATGACACCTGCCCAGCGATGGATTGCTGGATTATTCCACTGCGGGAAAAATAGGTGACAGAAAAGACTCCACTGAGTGACTCCGGTCAGGCTTCCTAAGCAACCAATTGGCCCGGTTCCTGGGGTGGGTAGAGTCACATGGGGTAACCTCCTTGTGGTCGCTATAATGTGGTTCTCGCTCTCGGTGGAGCGCGTGGTGAGTTGTGCGTGGATGCCACGGAGAATAGCGTGAAGCCTCCACACGCGCTACGTCTCCGTGGTAATGTGCTCAAGCCACATGATAAGATGCGCGGACTGACGGTCTCAGACATGGAGGCAACTGAGATTCGTCCTCCGCCACCCGGATTGAGGTGAGTCACTACGCCACCACGAGGACTTAGAGCGCATTGGGAAATGGGCATTCCAAATTGGGGAGAAAAAAAAAAAAGATACAAATCAACGTTGTGTTCCATTCATAGTAATTTCCACCTCATGACCATTACTTGATCTATAAACAAGTTAACAATGGGGTAACAAACCCATTTTCTTCATTTTACAAGCACATGATACATTTAAGACAGCAAAAAATAAATACATTTTTACAAAGTTAATATATCAAAGTTATTATACTTTGTGTGCTATATTCAAAGTCTTCTGCACTCACACGATGAAAAGTATTAAAATTTAAAGGGATAGTTCATCCAAAAATGAAAATTCAGTCATTGTTTACTCACCCCTGTGTTGTTGTAACCCTATATGACTTTCTTTCTTTTTCTTAATACAGAGGTAGAAATTGTGAGAAAATGCTGTGCTCAGTGATGTCATATAATGGCAGTTTATGGTGGCCACCTCTTCAAGCTTCAAAAGAACACAAAAGTATAATTCAGAAGTCTAATAAATTATTCCATGAGACTCATGATTGTTATGAAAGCATACGATAAGGTTTGGTGAGAAACAAACTGAAATCTAACGTATTATTTAGTGAAACTGTTCACTGACCGCTGATCTCCTGTGCACGTTCATGATAGGGCACAAGAGCAACAGTTCAAGCAGCCCTCTTGCGACATTGGGGCATTCAAGTGAAAACATTTTGTTTATCTAAAAACAGATCCTCTACTGCAATAGTGACAACAGAACAGAACACAACACAGCTGCACACAAAACAGAGAACAGAACGTACTAAACATGTCTGAAGAGTTTGTAGTCGAAGAATTGATGCATTTCTATGCCCAGCCTTATTTTCTTTAAACGAAGCACTCGGAAATCAAACAGAAACTTAGAGGAGACTACAGGCAGCCACAGTTACACCGTATCCTAATCTGACGGCAAACGACATGTGATAAAAGGTATCTTTTCTATGTTAATCAGAGTTTTTGTCCTAACCAGCCATGACGAGCGACAGTACTTTCTATCGATTGCTTGTTTTCTATTTTTGTAATTGCGCGGTTAACTCAGTACACTGTGAAATGGCACCGGTCCAAAAAAAAAGGCTGGGCACAGAAATGCAAACATTCTTCTGCCCTTCCGGCCGTTCCGCCAGCCGATGGTCCACCCCGCCTCCTAGTAACCTGGGGAGAGATGAGGGGAGGGAGAGGGGAGAGGGAAAGGGCGAGCAAGAGGGACACAGAGAGAGAGAGAGGGAGCGAGAGAGAAAAACTTGCTCACCGGTACCCGGCCATGCCGTCGCCTGGTCCTCAACTTCTGGCGGACAACAGCCGCTCCTCCCCACGCAGATGGCAGCGAGTCCTCTGACCCCTGGCAAACGGAACGGCTCCTCCCCTTCCTGGCGGATGGCAGCGGTTCCTCCGACTCTCTGCGGCCAGCAGCGACTCTTCCGTCCCCCGGAGGGCAGCCACGGCTCCTCCCCTGGAGGACGGCAGCAGCGTGTTGGCGAGCACTCCATGATAACACATTCCTCCTCCTTCCTGGGTTTCGGTACCAATGCAATGGGTTCAGAATGGGCAAGGAGGAGGCAGGAACCGGTAGAACAGTCAACATGACTTTAATGACGGAACTGAACTTAAAACAACATAAAACAAACACAAACACACACACACAGCGGCCACACATATCTCTCTCTCTCTCTCTCTAACTGGCGTCTCTCGGCTCCCCTTTATCTCTCTCTCACACTGATTACCAGACTCAATGCCGACCGTGCACCCTCACGGCCCGACCACACCCTCCTCCTCGTCACAGTCATATAGGGTTATAACAACACAGGGGTGAGTAAACAATGACTGCATTTTCATTTTTGGGTGAACTATTCCTTTAAGTTTTTCACAAACACATCTTATTATTATGACTTTTCTAACTGATTGGACTTAAGGCCCGTTCACACCAAGAATGATAACTATAAAGATAAAGTTTTAAAAATCATTTTAACTGTAATAGAGTAGTGACGTCTACATCACAACGATAACGACACAGAGGGACTATATAGTTTGGATCACTTTCAGAGCGATTTTTTCCAGCTGATGAACGATAAAAACATTGAGAGTCAAAATGCATTCAACTTTAAAGGGCTCGAACCCAAACATGCTCTCATTTTCAAAATAATACTTCCAGCTCCGGATCGCCACTTATATCACTCAAATGAAATGGAAATAATAAAATCAGCAATAAAATTTGATAATATTGGAATCATAAATGGTGCTTCTTCATATTAAACTAAAACTCGCAATTTTCCCAACTTGTATAGCTAATGCACATGCGCGTTAGTAAGCTGACAGGCTCAGATCAGAGGTGAGATTGACAGGTGATGTCTGTATCTAAAAGGTGATTGGCTGTTTTACCAGTAAGGCGGGACTTCCTTTCTACATTCATTGACCGTTGGGCGCTAGAGCTTCTTGGTTGGGCGTTCCATCATTATCTCTCTGCTAATAAACACTAGTAAAACGTTTTTAAGCCTGTAAAGTTTGTCTTCGCCAAACTGTCACTGTTCAGTTATCTTCCACTACAGTCACTTCAAGTCGTCAGAGGGCAAGTGCTTATTTTTTTGTCTTTAAAAGATTTTGTTTGTAATTATAATTCAGCACTAATGTGCATCAAAGGGAGTTCAGTACAAGTTAACGGTGCTTTAAGCATTTTTAGCTGTTCTGAAACTTCCAACAGACCAGCTGTTGAATTAGCCATGCCCCCTTTACCAAAACCCTGCACTCCAAAGATGCGTGCGCACGCACACATGCACGCACGCATGCACACAAACACACTAGAGACCGTTGTGTTGGTGCAGATGAAGGTCGATGGGCTGCCTTGTAAACTCGCACAATGATTGACAGGTAGAAAGTCTTCTGATTGGCTAAACAAAGGATCTGACCATGGCCCGTGGTCATGATTTTAGTGTGATAAAATCACTTACTAACCATTTCTGTGTAAAGTTATTTCCACTTTTACAACATTGTTGCCATGGTGACGTAAAAGTAGATCCTAAAACGACGGTAAAAACAACAATTTTAACAACTTTACAGCTCAAATAATACACGAGTTTTAACAGAAGAATTAATGCAACAAGAACAAGAGCTTTTATAAAATTATAAGCTTCACATTTCTGCCTTTAAACCCACCAAAAACTGGCCCCATTGACTTCCATTGTAAGTGCCTCAATGTAACCTCAATTTTAGCTTTTTTCGAAGAAGGGACAAGTTGAATTTTTTTTTTGTGGTAATCAACATTATGCCACAAATGCTGTTGATTGAGCTTAACTTGTACTGAACCTGGAATATTTATTAAGAGTTGTCAGAATAACATTTAAGAGACCCATTTATTTGTTCTCATACATAATAGCACTGTACTTCTTAACATCTATAACGAAGATGCACGATGGCATGTTATACAGCAATGTTTTTGATAAATACCAGCTATGTTTTAATGTGCAACCTCATAATGGTGTCGCACATGGAGTCAGTGCCCCAATGTTTAATGAATCTACACACTTGCTAGTGCCTGATATACTGATTCATGACATAGGGAACCAGGGAGCGTGATGGCACAGAGCCAGTGGCTGTCAGCAGGCTGTCAATGCCAACAGCCCCACCGACTCAACTTCCCACTGAGTTAATGACACTAGAACTCCCTTTATGAACACTGAGAACAACGAATAGTTTGGAATTTCTTAGTCTCTATTAGTGGTCTTGCTCCCTGATCTTGAGAGTGACCAATGAAGCATAACACTACACGACGGGGAATCAGAAAGAAATGTCAGAGGCACTCGTTTAATTGATCATCCCTCTTGCAGTGTGTGACAAGTGAGGAGGGGCAAGAATTTAGAAATAGCAGGTCATAGCTTTGACATCCTCTATTGTTATCAAAGTGTGAAAGTTGGTAGATGGTTACCAATTATTCAATCACTGAACTATGAAGCTTCAGCACATGAATGAGTTTGAAAAAATCCTGTAAAACAAAGGTGTGTGTCCAAAAAAAAAAGAGGTGAAAAAGTAATACAATGTGTTCTGCTATATTAAATAATTTATTAAAATGGGTCGCAAGATACTACAGGAAAAAAATGTTTGTTATAAAACAACAATCAAATTATATTATTTAATTCTACTATAAATTCTACACAATTTATCTGGCACGAAAACAATGATGATTTAATTTAGTGTGACAGCATTACAATTAAATTTACACTAAAAACTTTCTAAGTTGAACAAATTCATTTTTAAATTAAACAAAACACTCCTTTATGCTACTGAATCGAAAACATGGTCAAAAACTGCAATTAAATATTACGCTTAAAAAAGGAACATTTAAAGACTTCTATGCACCGTACGCAGGGGCTGAAGTGAATCAGTGAATTGTTTATTTGAACTAGCTCATTACAACCATCCGAACAAACCGATTTACAATGATTTGGACACCCTGACGCTACATGCAAGTCAATTGGTGAATCGTTTATAATGAACCGTTATAAACGAACTGATTCACTTAAATGTTTTTGGTCTTCCCATGAGTTTGATTAAAGGAATAGTTCACTGGTGGGAAAAAAATATCGATATGTTAAAGTATCGGGATATTTTTCCTCGTGATATTGTATATTGTGATATTTGCACGCCAAATGTTTCCACATTAATATTGTGGTGATGGGAAAAAATTATCTTTGCCAAATCAGTCTAGGAACTCAATAACAGTCCATTAGAAGGTGCCGTTATCACGCTTCACACATAATTACCCTCCCTTACTAATTTCTTTTTGTTTTTTTTACGATTTTACAGTAGTAACATTAACTGAGGTGTTTTGACAAATGTTAGTATCATATAAAATAAGCTAACCTTTTATGTGAAATCTATTATACTTTTGGGTATTGAAACTGTGTTGTAATAAATAATGCTTTTTAAAGTGTTTAGGCTACTATTGTATTCATAAATACTATAATTCATATTTAGAAAGACTAGTTACATTGACCTAACCAGAGAAATAGGGAGCCAATATGGTCTTATATGCTTAAGGATTTGCATTGTACATAGACATTGTTTTTTTAAACTGGCACATTTATATTTAACTATGCATTTCGTGGGGGCCTGGGTAGCTCAGCGAGTATTGACTCTGACTACCACCCCTGGAGTCGTGAGTTCAAATCCAGGGCGTGCTGAGTGACTCCAGCCAGGTCTCCTAAGCAACCAAATTGGCCCGATTGCTAGGGAGGGTAGAGTCACATGGGGTAACCTCCTCGTGGTTGCGATTAGTGGTTCTCGGTCTCAATGGGGCGCGTGGTGAGTTGTGCGAGTAGCATGAGCCTCCACATGCTGTGAGTCTCTGCGGTGTCATGTACAGCGAGTCACGTGATAAGATGCGCAGATTGATGGTCTCAGAAGCGGAGGCAACTGAGACTTGTCCTCCGCCATCCGGATTGAGGCGAGTAACCGCACCACCACGAGGACCTACTAAGTAGTGGGAATTGGGCATTCCAAACTGGGAGAAAAGGGGATAAAAAAAAAACCAAAACAAAACAAATAAACAATGCATTTCATGATTTGGAAATCCAATGAAGACGAATGAGAAATTGAGTGAAATATCACAATATGTCATAGTTTTGAATCGCAATACACCACAAATAAAGAATCGCAATAATATCGTTTCGTGACCTAAATATCGATATTATATTGTATCGCTAGTTACCTTGTGATTCCCACCCCTACAGTTCACCCAAACAGGAGAATTCTCTCATCATTTACTCATGCCGTCTCGTATGATTTTCTTTCTTCTGTGGAACACAAGCAAAGATATTTTTATAGATGTATGATGTTTTTCTATCTATCCAACGAAACCTCACGGGGTCCAAAATTTTCAAGCTCCAAAAAAAAAAAAAAAAAAAAAAGACATTAAGGCAGCATAAAGGTCATCCATATGAATCTAGTGGTTTAATCCATGTCATCTGAAGCAGTACAATCTGTTTTGGGTGAGAACAGACAAATATGTAATTGCTTTTTCAGTTTTACTTTTTAACTGCACATATAAGTCTGAGTAAATAATGACTTTTGTATATTTTGGTTGACTATCCCTTTAACTACGGTGAAATATTTGTAACTTCGATATGCTTATTGCTTTTAGAAAAACTGGCAACAGCAATATGATAAAATACACCAATTTATTATTAATAATCCTCAGAACAGAACATTTTCCCGCCAAGTAATATATTGTAGTTTATTAGCCCAAACGTTTTCAAACAACATGGTAAGTTGCTGCATTAATATTGAATGTGTTTACAGGTGTGCATTTATCGGCATTTTACAAGGCTTTACATTTCATTCATTTAAATCATTTTTTTCTTTGTTTAGGTTACAATGGGTTTTTTCTCAGTAGTGTTTGTATTTTTATAATGGATATTGAAGATCTGGCTCTGGGACAAAGCTAAAACAGTAAAATCTACACATAAAAGGCATTTGAAAAGTACCAAAAATGTAATAATGAAGGCCTGGTAAAAAGTGTCCAAGTCAGTGTTAATGTGACCTTCATATAACAAAATGAAATGTGTTAAAATCGGCTTTAATAAAAATCAACCCCTGGGACATAAAAGTGCCCGAATGAACCTGATGCTTTTTCGGCCTCTTACAAAAAATGTATACAACAGAGATATTGACATTCTTGTGAGGAAAGCAGTTTGAGGATGTAAACAATATTTATGAAGATGTGAAAAATATTTATAATGGTCAAATATTTCCATTCTAAAAAGTCTAAAAACATACAAAAACCAATTATATGAAAAAGGGGCTTAATAGAGGAATTAACTTTCAGCTCTGAAGGAGGTAATCTGTTATGCCATTTGGATTATTATTCAGTTCAGTGGTTGGAGTGAATTAAAGTAAAACATACTTACGCAGACATGCCAGTCTCACTGGGTTTGCGTAAATCGAGCAATGGAGTGGAATTTGCCTATACAGTGTGGTTGCATTTTCAATAAGAAAAAGACCAAGGTCCTGAAGCTGAACTTTATGATGAAAATAGGGCAGAATCTTAAGTATTTCTTCGTAATAACTTTTATTTGATTATATTTTTTTCAAAATCCACTATTTCTAGGTCACAAATTATATGTAAGCAAATTTGTGACATTGATGTTAACTCTTTTGTACAAAAGGTCAGTTTCTTTGATGCTCTTTGGAAACTCAAAGATGTTTAGGTAGTAGAGGGAGAAACATTTCGAGGAATCAGACTCAGAGCCCTCTGGATTCCTCTGGCTTTACAATTACAACTAATGTACATATACCAAATATTGTCTAGTTTCCATCTGGCTCCCACTCTTTTGATCAACGAATTTCTATGACCTTTTGACATGACTGGAAATAGAATTTTAAAAATCATTCTGATCCAGACCAATTGGCAAATGTATCATTTAGACAGATTTGTGAACAGTCTCGACTAATTCATTGAACAAAACCGACTCAAGGAACAATTTGCACACAAATCAAGCATCATTATGGCTTGCAAGTCTGACTCTACTACATAATATCTAGGTGATTCAATATTTCAGTGCAGAGCACAACTAGAAAACTTTCTGCATTTTCACAATACAAATTCAGATTTGACTGATTCCATGACTTTTACAGGCTTGTGTAAAAATATCGGTAATTATATTGTTACTAGTGTAAACGAGTTAAAATGCTAATTTTTGATATCTGAAATTTGGTTTTCTCTAAAGATATATTTAATTACTTTCTAGTTTATTGATATTGGAAACAAATGTCCAGACATCTGAAATACCAAATGTAACATGCTGAAATACTTTATAGATGTCAAAAATTAGCATTTTCATTTGTTGTAAATTAATTGTTGACTTCAGGAAAGGATATTTGTACTAGTAATAATGTAGTTAGTTATTGATATAAAATTGATAATTTTTACTAGTACAAAGTACATAACTGGTATGTGAAATTCGGCTTATTTCAACTATTAAGCAATTAATTATATATATCTGTAATAGCGTTTTGAACAGGAGTGAATGACAGATCATTGTGAAATTCTACTAGTACAAATGCAATTACAGATAAAGAATTTTTATTTCTGCATTATGTCATTTTAAAATCAAGAATTAATGTTTTTACTAGTGCAAATGCAATAACTGATATAAAAGAATGATAACTTTCAGTAGTAATGTCATTTCTGATATCAAGAATTAGCATTTTAACTAGTGAAAACTGAATTTGTTGATCTCTGTAATTCACATCATGCTCCTGATTAAATGTCAAAAGGGATAGCGATATGGCAAGCCAAATTGACATTTATTCCTTTGCTGGATATGAATGGTTGATCTAAACAATTACATCTTCACTTGTTAAAATGCTAATTCTTCATATTAGGAATGTAATTACTACTAGTGTTAGTGTACTAAAGTGCTAATTTTTTATATCAATAATACATCTGCACTAGTAAAAACCTTAATTCTTGATATAAAAAATGATGTCATCATGTGCAAAAGTACACATTCTTGATATCCAAAATTTAATTTCAACTTTTAAAAACTGTAATTCTTGACACCTGTAACTGTATTTTCACTATTTCAAGATCATGAAATCATGAGTGTCATCCACTCCTATTCATAGTTGAAATTCCAATTTCGCATATCAGCAATTTACTTCTTACTAGTAAAAATGATAAATTTTTTATATCAATAATTACATGGTTACTAGTTCAAATGTCCGTTCTTGACATAAAAAATGTAATACCAACTAGTTTTTGGTCTCTTTAAATGTATTGAAACATGTTAGATTTGGTATTTCAGATATCTCGAAATGGATTTCAGATATTAATAAATTGGAGAGTTATTAAATATATCTAAAAAGGCTTTTTTACTAGTCATAATCACATGACATATATTAGAAATTAACATTGCCAACAGTGAAAACCAAATTACTGATATCAAAACTGAGCATTTATATATATATATATATATATATATATATATATCAGTAAAGATATTTGCACTTGTAACAATGTAATTATTTATATAAAAAAATGACATTTTTGCTGATATGTGAAATTGGAATTTTAACTAGTAAATTCATTTTAGATGTTCATAATTGCATTTTGAATGGATGACAGATCATTGTGAAATTCCACTAGTGAAAATGCAGTTTTTACTAGTTGAAATTAAATGTTTGACACCAATAATGTATTTCTGCAAGTGATGACGTCATTTTTTTATATCAAGAATTTACATTTTTACTAGTGCAAATGTAATTACTGATATAAAATATTAGCACTTTCACTAGTAGTAATTCTATTCCTAAAATATCAACCATTTGCATTTTAGGAATTGAAAATGTAATTTTTGATATCAATAATTCATCCTGCAGATTTAAAGTCAATTCGGCTTGCCATACTCATCTTCAGCTGAGTTCATTACCTCAGCTCCCATCAACACACACGTGGGACGGTACACTTGTGAAGCCCGAACTAATTGCTCCCTCCCAACCGTGCTCAGCTGAGTCCAGATCAAAACAGCAGTGCTTATCACCATAATGACGAACAGCTGCTCATGTACAGAGACATGAGAGAGGCAGGCAATCATCGACACGCGAGCGCTAGAGTGAAAGCCTCACTGTAATCCTCGTCACTTTAAATTCTTCCTTGCATTTGCCTTTTAAAGCCTCTTAGATACATAACATGGGGCAGTGGTAGCTCAGCGGTTAAGGCTCTGGGTTACTGATCAGAAGGTCAGGGGTTCAAGCCCCAGCACTGCCAAGATGCCACTGTTGGGCCCTTGAGCAAGGCCCTTGACCCTATCTGCTCCAGGGGTGCTGTATCATGGCTGACCCTGCACTCTGACCCCAGCCTAGCTGGGATATGTGAAAAAGAAGAATTTCACTGTATATGTATAATGTGTGATAAATAAAGAAAATTATAATTATTAATTATTATAACTATGTCTATTTCCCCTACTACAAATGCCTAGAGGACATATTGGAAAATGTGCCATCAGCTGCAGTTTTGTAACTAGCGACTATATTTTCTAGTCGTGTGACAGTAATCAATCTGGCTCACTTAAAGGAATAGTTCACCTAAAAATTAAAATTCTCTCATCATCCCAGATGTGTATGACTTTCTTTCTTCTGCAGAACACAAACAAAGATTTTTAGAAGAATATCTCAGCTCTGTAGGTCAATACAGTGAGCGGGTACCAAAATCTTGAAGATCTAAAAAGCACATAAAGCTATCATAAATGTAATCCATACGACCCCAGTGGATTAATTAATGTCTTCAGAAGCTAAACACTAGGTATGTGTAAGAAAAAGAGAAATATTTAAAACTCTTCGCTTCAAGCCAGCTATTTTATGTGCATTCTTGAGAGGGTTGAGTTGACTGGGCCATTCTAACACCTTGATTTTTTTTCTCTGAAACCAATTGAGAGTTTCCTTTGCTGTATGCTTTGGATCGTTGTCCTGCCGGAAGGTCCACCCACATCTCATCTTCATCATCCTGGTGGATGGCAGCAGATTCTTCTCAAGAATCTCCCGGTAAAGGGCTCCATTCATCATTCCTTCAATTATATGCAGCCCCACACCATGATGCTTCCACCTCCAAACTTCACTGTTGGTATAGTGTTTTTAGGGTGATGTGCAGTGCCATTTCTTCTCCAAACATGGTGTGTAGTATGACAGCCAAAAAGTTACATTTTGCTCTCGTCTGACCAGACTACACAGACTACTCGAGCTTCGACATGCCTTTTCTTTAGTAATGGAGACTTGCGGGGTGAGTGTGCATAGAGGCCATGGCGGTGGAGTGCATTGCCTATTGTTTTCTCTGTGTCGATGGTACCTGCTGCCTCCAAGTGTTTCTGGAGCTATTTCTGAGTGGTTCTTGGCTCTTGGGCTACTCTTCTGACTATTCTTCTGACTCCCTGGTCAGAAATCTTGTGAGGAGCTCCTGTGCGTGGCCGGTTGATGACAGAGTGATGTTGCTTCCACTTGTGGATAATGGCCCCAATGGTGCTTACTGGATGATTCAGAAGTTTTGAAATACGTCTGTATCCGATTCCATCAATATGTTTCGCAACAATAAGGTTGCAAAGGTCTTGGGAGAGCTCTATGCTTTTACCCATCATGAGATGTTTCTTGTGTGACACCATGGTAACGAAAAGCCTTTTTATAGACCATCAATTTACTAACCCAGCTTATATTAATTTGCACAGATAGGAGGTATAATTACTTGCTAACTACTTACGGATTTCAGCTGGTTCCTCGCCTTACCTTGCCTTGGAGAACTGCTTTTTCTTAGCGTGTTCAATACTTTTTTCCTGTGTCATTCCACTTTATTACACATAACTTTATTTATGGAATTTAATGATGTGAATTCTTTACATTTGCGGATTTCTTGAGTTAATACTGATGTCTGGTGAAAATTTCATGTGAATAGCCTCATTAAAAATATATTTACTGAAATAAATGTTGATGCGTTCAATACTTATTTCCCCCATTGTAAGTGTTGGGAAGTCAAATTAATTTTAGTGAATTGGTGTGATCGGACGATACATGCCAATGAACCAGGTGGAAAAATTCACAATTTTACCTAAAAGTAGCATTGTGAAGTCCAATTAATTTTAGTGTATCGGTACGGTTGAACGGGTCATGTAAATGAATCAGTTCAAATAAATGACTCAGTGATTCACTTATATGAAGCATTGGGAAATCAAATAACTTTTAGTGAATCGGTACGTTTGGATGGATCATGTCAATGAACCAGTTCAAATAAACAATTCACTTGCCAAAGGGTTAACTAGTGAAGTGAATTTCTCTAGCTGATCTGTGCACTAAATGTGCAGCAGCCCTAATACATTAGTGTCAACTGCTGGCCCAGCAAGTTAACAGTCACTTTAAATTGCACTGCAACCCTTCCAGTACATTGCTGATAGACGATAGTTTCCATATGGGCTTAACACTTTAAAACCCTGTTCAATCACCAAGATTAGAAAGACACAGAAGAAACATATGGGCAAACCTGATTTGGAAAATTTTGCAAACTGTTCATTTTTATTATATCCTTTTTAAAATAAGATGATTTTGAGAGTAATCAGCATATTGTTGTGCATGTTAACGCCCTCAGGGTTTCATTAATCAACTCCCAACACATCACAGTCTTTCAAAGCAAATGAGGAAATATATAGTTAGCTCCATCTTTCCACATCAGCACGCACACTGTGATTTCCTTTTTTCCTTCCTCTGACTTTTTTTGAATAATCTCATTTGAATGCAGGGCTACGCTGTTTCTGTGGAGGAATTTGTAGTGGGCAAAATTTTTGAAGTACTATGATTTTGAGTTGAAACTCAGGGATGTTCACAAAGCTGCATTGCAGAGGGTCAAATTAAGACTGCAGTTGAGATGGAAGCTACACGGCAAGCGGCGTGATGCGACAAACTAGAAAGCTCCCATTTTAATCAGTTAATCTGCCTATACGGCAAGCGTTGCATCATGCCACACACTAGCAATACAGACAGTTTCACGATTACAACAGGAGCGTTGTAATTTGTTGTGACATGTCGCACAGTAGCAGTGTAGGCAGCTTCATGATAATAACAGCGACGGTGTAGTTTGATGCATTACGTCACACACTTGCATTGTGGACAGCTTCGTGATTATAACAAGAACATTTTAGATTATGTCACGTTCAGTGTTGGGTAAGTTACTCTAAAAAAGTAATTAATTACTAACTACTAATTACATCTTCTACAGTGTAATTAGATTACTGTACTAATTACACTGTCTGAAAAGTAATTGCGTTACTTATTATGAATTACTTTCTAAAACCCTTATCAACCTCAACCAGATGAAAAATATAAGGACAGACATGAGGGCCTGGGTAGCTCAGCAAGTAATGACGCTGACTACCACACCTGGAGTCGCAAGTTTGAATCCAGGGTGTGCTGAGTGACTGCAGTCAGTCTTCCTAAACAACCAGTTGGCCCTGTTGCTAGGGCGGATAGAGTCACGTTAGGTTAACCTCCTCGTGATCGCTATAATGTGGTTCTTGCTCTCGGTGGGGCACGTGGTGAGTAGCGTGAAGCCTCCACACACACTAGGTCTCCGCAGTAACATGCTCAACAAGCCACGTGATAAGATGCGTGGATTGACTGTCTCAGACGCGGGGGCAACTGAGATTCGTCCTCTGCTACCCGGATTGAGGCGAGTCACTACGCCACCATGAGGACTTAGAGCGCCTTAGGAATTGGGCATAAAAGGATAGACATGAAATTGTTCTTTTAATTCTTTCAAATAAATCATATAAAATCAAATAAATTAATCAACTGGCCAAAGAATTTAAGGGGGCTGCATTCAATTAGAAAACATATATTTTAACATTAGACTTTAAATTTCGATTTTAAATTCACTATTGTTTTATATAGAATTGTTCTATAGTCTATAAAGTATTTAACACAATTACATCAGAAGTAACTGTAATTAAATTACTGAAAAATTAAGAGTAATCCCTTACTTTACCTTTTCAATGAAAAAGTAATTTAATTACAGTAATTAATTACTTAGTAATGCATTACACCCAACACTGGTCACGTTGTGCACTTGTGTAAAAAAACGCCATAATTACAACAGGAATGCTGTAGTCTGTTGCGTCACGTTGCACCCTTGCAGTGTGGACAGCTTTGTGATTATAACGGGAAACTTTTCGTTTGTTGAGACACGTTGTGCACTTGCAGTGTGGGCAGCTTTGTGATTATAACAGGAAACTTTTCGTTTGTTGCGACACGTTGCACTCTTGCAGTGTGGACAGCTTTGTGATTATAACAGGAAACTTTTCATTTGTTGCGGCATGTTGTGCACTTGCAGTGTGGACAGCTTTGTTGATTACAACTGGAATGTTCCAGTTTGTTGCATCACATTGCACACTTGCGGTGTGGACAGCTTTGTGATTAGAACAGGAAACTTTTCATTTGTTGCGACATGTTGCACACTTGTAGTGTGGACAGCTTTGTGATTAGAGCAGGAAACTTTTCGTTTGTTGCGACATGTTGCACACTTGCAGTGTGGACAGCTTTGTGATTATAACGGGAAACTTTTCGTTTGTTGCGACACGTTGCACACTTGTAGTGTGGACAGCTTTGTGATTATAATGGGAACATTCTAGTTTGTTGCAACACGTTGCACACTTGCAGTGTGGACAGCTTTGTGATTATAACGGGAAACTTTTCGTTTGTTGAGACACGTTGTGCACTTGCAGTGTGGGCAGCTTTGTGATTATAACAGGAAACTTTTCGTTTGTTGCGACACGTTGCACTCTTGCAGTGTGGACAGCTTTGTGATTATAACAGGAAACGTTTCATTTGTTGCGGCATGTTGTGCACTTGCAGTGTGGACAGCTTTGTTGATTACAACTGGAATGTTCCAGTTTGTTGCATCACGTTGCACACTTGCAGTGTGGACAGCTTTGTGATTAGAACAGGAAACTTTTCGTTTGTTGCGACATGTTGCACACTTGTAGTGTGGACAGCTTTGCGATTATAACAGGAAACTTTTCGTTTGTTGTGACACACTGCACACTTGCAGTGTGGACAGCTTTGTGATTAGAGCAGGAAACTTTTCGTTTGTTGCGACATGTTGCACACTTGCAGTGTGGACAGCTTTGTGATTATAACGGGAAACTTTTCGTTTGTTGCGACACGTTGCACTCTTGTAGTGTGGACAGCTTTGTGATTATAATGGGAACATTCTAGTTTGTTGCAACACGTTGCACACTTGCAGTGTGGACAGCTTTGTGATTATAATGGGAACATTCTAGTTTGTTGCGACATGTTGCGCACTTGCAGTGTGGAGAGCTTTGTGATTATAACAGGGAACTTTTCATTTGTTGCGACAAGTTGCACACTTGCAGTGTGGACAGATTTGTGATTATAATGGGAACATTCTAGTTTGTTGCAACACGTTGCACACTTGCAGTGTGGACAGCTTTGTGATTATAATGGGAACATTCTAGTTTGTTGCGACATGTTGCGCACTTGCAGTGTGGAGAGCTTTGTGATAATAACGGGAAGATTTTAGTTTATGTCACGTTAAGCACTTGCAATGTAAAGAATGTTGTAATTAGAATGGCAATGATCTAGTTTGTTGCGACATGTTGCACACTTGCAGCATGGACAGCTTTGTGATTATAACAGGGAACTTTTCATTTGTTGCGACAAGTTGCACACTTGCAGTGTGGACAGATTTGTGATTATAATGGGAACATTCTAGTTTGTTGCGGATTGTTGCACACTTGCAGTGTGGACAGCTTTGTGATTATAACGGGAAACTTTTCATTTGTTGCGATACGTTGCGCACTTAAAGTGTGGACAGCTTTGTGATTATAATTGGAACATTCTAGTTTGTTGCGACACGTTGCACACTTGCAGTGTGGACAACTTTGTGATTATAGCGGGAAACTTTTCGTTTGTTGCGACATGTTGCACACTTGTAGTGTGGACAGCTTTGTGATTAGAGCAGGAAACTTTTTGTTTGTTGCGACATGTTGCACACTTGTAGTGTGGACAGCTTTGTGATTATAATGGGAAACTTTTCGTTTGTTGCGACACGTTGCACACTTGTAGTGTGGACAGCTTTGTGATTATAATGGGAACATTCTAGTTTGTTGCAACACGTTGCACACTTGCAGTGTGGACAGCTTTGTGATTATAACAGGGAACTTTTCGTTTGTTGCGACAAGTTGCACACTTGCAGTGTGGACAGATTTGTGATTATAATGGGAACATTCTAGTTTGTTGCGACATGTTGCGCACTTGCAGTGTGGAGAGCTTTGTGATAATAACGGGAAGATTTTAGTTTGTTATGTCACGTTAAGCACTTGCAATGTAAAGAACGTTGTAATTAGAATGGCAATGATCTAGTTTGTTGCGGCATGTTGCACACTTGCAGCATGGACAGCTTTGTGATTATGACAGGGAACTTTTCATTTGTTGCGACAAGTTGCACACTTGCAGTGTGGACAGATTTGTGATTATAATGGGAACATTCTAGTTTGTTGCGGATTGTTGCACACTTGCAGTGTGGACAGCTTTGTGATTATAACGGGAAACTTTTCATTTGTTGCGACAAGTTGCACACTTGCAGTGTGGACAACTTTGTGATTATAGCGGGAAACTTTTCGTTTGTTGCGGTACTTTGTGCGCTTAAAGTGTGGACAGATTTGTGATTATAATGGGAACATTCTAGTTTGTTGCAACACGTTGCACACTTGCAGTGTGGACAGATTTGTGATTATAATGGCAACATTCTAGTTTGTTGCGACACGTTGCGCACTTTCAGTGTGGAGAGCTTGTGATAATAACAGGAACATTTTAGTTTATGTCATCACGTTAAGCACTTGCAGTGTAAAAAATGTTGTAATTAGAATGGCAATGATCTAGTTTGTTGCGACATGTTGCACACTTGCAGCGTGGACAGCTTTGTGATTATAACAGAAAACGTTTCATTTGTTGCGGCATGTTGTGCACTTGCAGTGTGGACAGCTTTGTTGATTACAACTGGAATGTTCCAGTTTGTTGCATCACGTTGCACACTTGCAGTGTGGACAGCTTTGTGATTAGAACAGGAAACTTTTCGTTTGTTGCGACATGTTGCACACTTGTAGTGTGGACAGCTTTGCGATTATAACAGGAAACTTTTCGTTTGTTGTGACACACTGCACACTTGCAGTGTGGACAGCTTTGTGATTAGAGCAGGAAACTTTTCGTTTGTTGCGACATGTTGCACACTTGCAGTGTGGACAGCTTTGTGATTATAACGGGAAACTTTTCGTTTGTTGCGACACGTTGCACTCTTGTAGTGTGGACAGCTTTGTGATTATAATGGGAACATTCTAGTTTGTTGCAACACGTTGCACACTTGCAGTGTGGACAGCTTTGTGATTATAATGGGAACATTCTAGTTTGTTGCGACATGTTGCGCACTTGCAGTGTGGAGAGCTTTGTGATAATAACGGGAAGATTTTAGTTTGTTATGTCACGTTAAGCACTTGCAATGTAAAGAATGTTGTAATTAGAATGGCAATGATCTAGTTTGTTGCGACATGTTGCACACTTGCAGCATGGACAGCTTTGTGATTATAACAGGAAACTTTTCATTTGTTGCGACAAGTTGCACACTTGCAGTGTGGACAAATTTGTGATTATAATGGGAACATTCTAGTTTGTTGCGGATTGTTGCACACTTGCAGTGTGGACAGCTTTGTGATTATAACGGGAAACTTTTCATTTGTTGCGATACGTTGCGCACTTAAAGTGTGGACAGCTTTGTGATTATAATTGGAACATTCTAGTTTGTTGCGACACGTTGCACACTTGCAGTGTGGACAACTTTGTGATTATAGCGGGAAACTTTTCGTTTGTTGCGACATGTTGCACACTTGTAGTGTGGACAGCTTTGTGATTATAATGGGAAACTTTTCGTTTGTTGCGACACGTTGCACACTTGTAGTGTGGACAGCTTTGTGATTATAATGGGAACATTCTAGTTTGTTGCAACACGTTGCACACTTGCAGTGTGGACAGCTTTGTGATTATAACAGGGAACTTTTCGTTTGTTGCGACAAGTTGCACACTTGCAGTGTGGACAGATTTGTGATTATAATGGGAACATTCTAGTTTGTTGCGACATGTTGCGCACTTGCAGTGTGGAGAGCTTTGTGATAATAACGGGAAGATTTTAGTTTGTTATGTCACGTTAAGCACTTGCAATGTAAAGAATGTTGTAATTAGAATGGCAATGATCTAGTTTGTTGCGGCATGTTGCACACTTGCAGCATGGACAGCTTTGTGATTATAACAGGGAACTTTTCATTTGTTGCGACAAGTTGCACACTTGCAGTGTGGACAGATTTGTGATTATAATGGGAACATTCTAGTTTGTTGCGGATTGTTGCACACTTGCAGTGTGGACAGCTTTGTGATTATAACGGGAAACTTTTCATTTGTTGCGACACGTTGCACACTTGCAGTGTGGACAACTTTGTGATTATAGCGGGAAACTTTTCGTTTGTTGCGGTACTTTGTGCGCTTAAAGTGTGGACAGATTTGTGATTATAATGGGAACATTCTAGTTTGTTGCAACACGTTGTACACTTGCAGTGTGGACAGATTTGTGATTATAATGGCAACATTCTAGTTTGTTGCGACACGTTGCGCACTTTCAGTGTGGAGAGCTTGTGATAATAACAGGAACATTTTAGTTTATGTCGTCACGTTAAGCACTTGCAGTGTAAAAAATGTTGTAATTAGAATGGCAATGATCTAGTTTGTTGCGACATGTTGCACACTTGCAGCGTGGACAGCTTTGTGATTATAACAGGGAACTTTTCGTTTGTTGCGACAAGTTGCACACTTGCAGTGTGGACAGATTTGTGATTATAATGGGAACATTCTAGTTTGTTGCGACATGTTGCACACTTGCAGTGTGGACAGCTTTGTGATTATAATGGGAACATTTTAGTTTGTTGCGATACGTTACGCACTTGCAGTGTGGACAGCTTTGTGATTATAACAGGGAACATTTTAGTTTGTTGCGATACGTTAGGCACTTGCAGTGTGGACAGCTTTGTGATTATAACGGGAAACTTTTCATTTGTTGCGATACGTTGCGCACTTAAAGTGTGGACAGCTTTGTGATTATAATTGGAACATTCTAGTTTGTTGCGACACTTTGCACACTTGCAGTGTGGACAACTTTGTGATTATAGCGGGAAACTTTTCGTTTGTTGCGGTACGTTGTGCATTTAAAGTGTGGACAGCTTTGTGATTATAACGGAAAACTTTTCGTTTGTTGCGGTACTTTGTGCACTTAAAGTGTGGACAGATTTGTGATTATAATGGGAACATTCTAGTTTGTTGCAACACGTTGCACACTTGCAGTGTGGAGAGCTTTGTGATAATAACAGGAACATTTTAGTTTATGTCGTCACGTTAAGCACTTGCAGTGTAAAAAACATTGTAATTAGAATGACAATGATCTAGTTTGTTGCGACATGTTGCACACTTGCAGTGTGGACAACTTTGTGATTATAACGGGAAACTTTTCGTTTGTTGCGTCAAGTTGCACACTTGCAGTGTGGACAAATTTGTGATTATAACGGGAAACTTTTCATTTGTTGCGATACGTTGTGCACATAAAGTGTGGACAGCTTTGTGATTATAATTGGAACATTCTCGTTTGTTGCGTCAAGTTGCACACTTGCAGTGTAGACAGCTTTGTGTTTATAACGGGAAGATTTTAGTTTATGTCATGTTGCGCACTTGCAGTGTAAAAAATCTATGAAATTAGAACAGGAATGTTCTAGTTTGTTGTGTCATGTTGCACGCTTGCATTGTAGACAGCTTTGTTGATTATAACGAGAATGTTCTAGTTTATTGCTACACATTGCACACTTGCATTGTAGACAGCTTTTTTGTTTATAATGGGAATGTTCTAATTTGTTGCGACATGTTGCACACTTGCAGTGTGGACAGCTTTGTGATTATAACAGGAAACTTTTCGTTTGTTGCGACACGTCGCACTCTTGTAGTGTGGACAGATTTGTGATTATACATACATACATATTTATGGATGGAGGATAAATGATCAATTATGTAATGCTCATCGAGACCTATTTATTTATTAAAACCGTCTATAATTCATACATAAAGTGATTTCAATAGACATCTTCTATAATGTAAATTTTTACATTTCTGAATTTTTTGTGGGGTGTAAAATTGGGATTAAAAATGTCTAGGTGGTGTAACTGTCTTGCAAAAAACATCTCACTAAAAGTCTCAAACTTTTTTACAAGTTTGTTTGGCGTTATTATTTATTTAAAAACATAATTGCATAAAAACATATAATACCAAAGAGATTCTCATGACTATGTCATGGTTACTTAATCTTAAAAATATCAGATAATTTGACCTTTTTTTGACATATTAGGTTAGTTCAGGTTGTCAGATGGTATAAACCAAAGAAAGGTTTGTGACGTTAATGATTTATAACATTCCTTAACATACTTTTTACCTCAAAAAATGTCTCTGAAAAAATTTACACATATGTAATTGTGGCTGAAAATACTTCCAATTCCAGTTCAGTGCACAGTTTAGCAAATGTAACAGGCTATCTGGGTATTTTATGCATCCAGAAATATGCATACTGTACACAGTATACATGCTATGTACTACAGAAATAGAGTAGTAGGGTAGTACACACAATGTGTGCGACAGACCACCCATATGGCATATAGGGCTTTAGTGCCATCTAGTGAAAAACATTGTTGCATGACATTAAAACGATTAAAACTACACAAAATGCTGCATTTAAAAGCTACATTGAAATAGCATTACTGATCTAATGTATAAGTCATTACATTAAATGTGATTTTGTTTTTACATTTAAAATAACCTGAACCTTTTTCTCCAAATAAACAGTCATGTGGGAACCCTGTACAAATACAAATACAAATATTCTCTGCTGTTTTGGAGTACAGTCTGCAGTTAGTGTGAGAAATAAACAGATATTTCATTACAATGGGGGCATCATTTAGGTTGCAACCACAAACAATAAGGCCTACTCGAACCTGCGACATGTTCTCTTGAGCTTTGCATTTCTGAGTTGCTTGCAGCGTGTCTTGATATTTATCAGCCCTTTGTTGTGGCTTGTGCACAGCAGCAGCGGAAACAGACTTAAGGACATGTGCTGCACTTTTACATGTTAGCAACAATGCCACCCTGCTTACTGACGTGTCTCTACTTTCTGTTTTAGCATACGCTGATGTATTATGTCCAAAGTATCCAAGTGTGTGGTTTTGTAACATCAGAAATACTCTGCACACATGCTGTGTAAGCATACGCACATTTTAATTTAAATAAAAAATATACATGAAAATAAAAGCTTGTATTTATTCTCTAAATATATGTTTTTAGAATTCATATAATGTATAATATTTTCCAAAAAAAGACTTTGTGTCCCCAGGTTATGCGCCAACCCTGTTAACATAACAATTCCATAAATACAATTGAAATAATTCTAATGAATGAACTGATATTTTGTTAGGTTTGCCACCGTTATTTTGTATAGGAAACAACTGATTATTGAAAACTGGATATTTGTATAAATATCAGCATTAAATTCTCTAATAAACACCTTGTAGTGTCATAACCTCACAAGTTAAATCTAACTGAACTGAAAAATGTCAACCCTGATATATATTTTAAAGGCATAGCTACATCCCAAAATATACTAACATTTTTAAATGCAGCTTGTACGGAGCCCCTTAGAGGACAGGGAGGGAATTTATTTACTGAAATAGTTTTGCGTTTACTCAAAATGTTTTGTGTTCCCTCACAATAGTTTGCTTTACCTCGCAGTAAGTTATGCGTTCCCTCACTATCCATCCCTTTAGAAAATAAACCAGTTTTACTTCAGCAACCATACTTAAATGATGGTATTAGTAAAACCACAGAAACTACAACATTTACCGTGGTTTTACTACAGTATATATACCATCATATTTTAACCATGATAGTAAAACCATAGTAATAAGACTATGGTAATAATAAAAATTCATTCGGCTATAAAAAAAATAAAAAAAAAGGGAAAAAAAAAGTTACTAGTTTTACAAGCATGGTTAATCTGTTGTACAAGTATGGTTTTAAAAACAATGATTTCCACCAAAAAACATGCCTTTATGAAAATTAACCATGATTTCACAATAGTACACCTGCAGTAACCAGGTAACCATTTTTTGTGGTATAAAGCGTGGTTTTAAAAACCTTTATTCATGTACCACAAAATAACCATGGTGTTACTATAGTAAAATTAACCATGTTTTTTGCAGAATGATTATGAGTTTTATTAAACTCAAAAATTATTGTGAAACACCCCACAACTTATTGCAAAAATTGCGAGGGGATGCAAACTACTGCAAGGGAATGCAAATTATTGCGAGAGAAAGTAAAATGTATTCTTTGAAAATGAAAACTACTGCGAGGGAACCCAAGATTAATTGTGAGGGAGCGCAACAATTATTGCGAGAGCACAAACTTTTGCGAGGGAACGCAAAACATAGTGAGGGTTACGCAAACTATTTAGTGAGAATGCAAAACCTTTTGCAAGGGAACAAACTATTTCGATTGGGTGAAAACTATCACGAGGGGGCGCAATCTATTTAGAGGGAACGCAAAACATTGCGACGGAACACAAACCCTTCGTGACGGAATGCAATACTTGTTGCTGAGGGAACGCAAACTATTGCAAGGGAATGCAAAACCTATTGCGAGGGAACAAACTATTTAGATTGGGTGAAAACTACTGCAAGAGGGCACAACACTTATTGCGAGGGGGCACAACACTTATTGCGAGGGAACGCAAAACATTGCGACGGAACACAAACCCTTCGTGGCGGAACGCAAAACTTGTTGCTGGGGAACACAAACTATTGCGAGGGAACGCAAACTATTTAGTGGGAATGCAAAACCTATTGCGAGGGAACAAACTATTTCGATTGGGTGCAAACTATTGCGAGGGAGCCCATTACTTATTGTGACGGGGGCGCAACACTTATTGCGAGAGAATGCAAAGGATTGTGGAGAATGTAAAACTTGAGTGAGAATGCAAACTATTGCGAGCGAATGCAAAACCTACTGCGGGGGAACAAAAACTATTCTGAGAGAACGCAAACTATTTAGAAAGAATGCAAACTATCGTGAGGGAATGCAAAATCTATTGTGACGTAACGTAAACTATTTAGCGGGAAAGCAAACTATTGCGTGAGAACGAAAATTATTGCGAGGGAAAGCAAACTATTTCGAAAGGGTGCAAAACTATTGTGAGGAACACATTGCGTAAAGACAACTAAAACTATGGGGCCTGGGTAGCTCAGTGGTAAAATACGCTGGCTACCACCCCTGGAGTTCGCTAGTTCGCTAGTTCAAATCCCAGGGCGTGCTGAGTGACTCCAGCCAGGTCTCCTAAGCAACCAAATTGGCCTGGTTGCTAGGGAGGGTAGAGTCACATGGGGTAACCTCCTCGTGGTCGCTATATAATGTGGTTTGTTCTCGGTGGGGCGTGTGGTGAATTGAGCGTGGTTGCCGCGGTGGATGGCGTGAAGCCTCCACATGCGCTATGTCTCCGTGGCAACGCGCTCAACAAGCCACGTCTCTGACGCGGAGGCAACTGGGATTCGTCCTCCGCCACCCGGACTGAGGCGAATCACTATGCGACCATGAGGACTTAGAGCGCATTGGGAATTGGGCATTCCAAATTGGGAGAAAAAGGGGAAAATCCCCCCCCCCCCAAAAAAAAGACAACTAAAACTACTGTGATGGAATGCAAAACTATTTGACAATAAAATTTCTCTGTAAGGGGCTCCGTAGTATTGAGATGGCACAACGCAATGTATACTTTAACATGTAAACATATTACTTGTCTGATAGAATATTTAAAATCTTAATAAGCCTACCAATTTCACAGAATGACACTAATAAAGTCACTGAACCACAAAGACAAGACACGTAAACTACGTAAAAATTTATTCAGCATAATTTAAAATAATTTCATGGTTAGTTCATTTATACAATTTATTTTTGGTTATAAAAAAAGGTAATATTGACAAAATCAAGTTCCCAGTGTATAAATGTAGTACCACATACCATAAACCACAGACAGCATGCAGCGTGAGGCCTTACTGTCCGCTTATGACAACACATTACACTGAAGTGATGAAACAAAAACCAGTTCACAAGTACACAGTCACAGTCACTCATTCCCCCTTGCACACAGTCACACCTAGTAATAATATCAACGTTTGCACAGATTTAATTTCTGAGAGCATTTCCCTGACATCATTTAACCTTAACAACAATACAATGCTTTAATTCAGTTTGGCAACATGGAATAAATTCAAACTCAAATCAAAACAGGGAATGATCTCATCGATAGATACAAACATTGTTGCGTTTCATATCAGGTGTGACTCAAACGTTGGCATATACAAGTCCAGTTATTCCACAATAAATCTTTGTATCCAAAGGCACTCTTTGGCCACATTTGGCAGACAGACAAGAAAAGCGTAATATTAAAAGCACATTAAAAATGCAAGGCATTTTCAAACTTTGACTATATCAGTTATAAAACATCTGCGGTTTATGAAATTTTGTCTCAGGTTTCAACAGTGTCTGTTTTCATACCACAATGCCATTCAGCAATGTCAGTTTTGCAAAATGTTTAACCACAACTTCAGACTAAGAATGCAAAAAAACACAATAACAGGTCAAGGACTTTTACACCAGAGTAAAACAGACGCAACATAACAAGCAGCTCACACACTGCGCGCAATTACATTTTTAATTGTCGAGATGAGTGGAAAGTGGAAGTTACGAAAATAATATTGGAAAACATCTTATATCTTGAGATTGTGTGAGTGAGGCAATATTGACGTACATTTAATGCAGGTTAACTTGGTTTTTCCATGTTTAGATCAAGATGAATTAAACATCTGCCAATGTTGTTGATAGGAATCATGTGGCAGACTTTGGCCTCTCGAAATGCAAAACCAAACTTGTCTTGGTGTTGGGTTTGTACTATGGATGCAGTGGATTAGCGCAACGGCAGTCACGCATGCCTGCTACTCAGTCTTTGGTCTAGAAGACGAATTCAAAATATTTTGTGTCACACCGAGACACAATGCAGCGAGGAATGAGGCGTTTACTACAGTCGACTCTCGTGGAGAATAAAAAAAATCAAGGGAAGCCTAAATCAAAGTGACATGACAGCAGAAAGTAAGGCAAACTGTAGGGCAAAGGCTTTGTTGTGAACTTCAGTAAGGCATGCAGGTCAACCTGACTTACAATCTCTTCACAGAGAAACTCTAACAAGGAAATACCCAAATTTGATGTGCTGATAATACGTAAATGACTATAATACTTGTTTAGCGTCGCAGTGGGATGAAGCCATTAAGAGCCTTTCGTTGAGATGTTTCCATAAGGCACAATTCTCAGAATGACTCCCTCACTGATGTCACATGATTAAAGATGGATCCCACGAAACTGTTCTGAGAACATGTCCTAGTCGTATTTCACCCCAAAAGAAAAAGCCTTACAAAACGAAGAAATTTAAATTATTTTGCATTGTGGCATTATTTTTTTTTATGGCAAAGCATATTCCCATTGTAATTTCCATAATACGAAAAAATTTGATTTTTAAATTCTAAAATACAATTTTAAGTGTACATAATTTATGCAGTTTATATATATATATATATATATATATATATATATATATATATATATATATATATACACGGTGTATAATACATAACATTAGTTACGCATAACTAATGGTAATCATATGCATATGTTAACATTAGTTATGCATTATAAACTAACATTGAATAGTTGTATTTTTTTTAAATTAACATTAACTGAGATTAAACGAATATTCCAGGATCAGTACAAGTTACTCAATCAACAGCATTTGTTGATTACCAAAAAATGTTGTTGTTTTTTTTAAATCGACTCGTCCCTCTTTTTCGTTAAAAAGAAAAACAAAAGAGCGAAAATCGAGGTTACAGTGAGACACTTACAATGGAAGTGAATGGGGCCAGTTTTGAGTGTTTAAAAGGCAGAAATGTGAAGCTTATAATTATATAAAAGAACATATATTAATTCTTCTGTTAAAACTTGTGTATTATTTGAGCTGTAAAGTTGTTAAATTGTCGTTTTTATGGTTGTTTAGGGTGTTCGACGTTACGTTGTCATGGCAACAAGTTGTACAGTTGGACATAACTTTGCACAGAAAAGGTTAGTAAGTGAATTTATCACATTAAAATCATGTTAACACACATGTTGTTTATGTCTTGTGGCTATACTTTTAAAACAGTATTTTAACATTGACTGATTGGCCCCATTCACTTCCATTGTAAGTGCCGCACTGTAACCCAGAGTTTTGCTTTTCTTTTCTTTTTTAAACGAGACGAAATATTTTTTTGAGGTAATCAACATTATGCCACAAATGCTATCGGTTGTGCTTTACTTGTATTGAATCTGGAATATTCTTTTAGTAAATGCTGTTAATAAATATTCTTAATTGTTAGTTCATGATACCTTATGTTCACAAATACAACATTGTTGTAAAATCTTTGTATTTTCACAGGATTATTTCCATTACTTAATTATATGCATTAATAATTACCTGGGTTAAAACATGCTTAATAGCCATTAAATTATTGTCACAATTCAAAATGTTAATGGACCTAAAATATGCATTTGTGAAAAATAACATTTATTTTGTTTTTGGGTTGAAATAAAATCTAGACATTTCATAAGAGTCAGCCTTAAACCAATGCAACCCAAACAATCCATTATTTTTTACAACTCTTTCAAATATCGCTTTGGTGATACTCGAACATATATGGTAAAAATACAATATATACTTAAAAAAAAAAAAAAATATATATATATATATATATTTTAAAATCCATTTCAAAGGCACATTTGATGGGGAAACGTCCCACATAACAACTTTAATCAAAGACTGATCCGTTTTCATCAGAGGCCTGAAGACAAACTCGTTGCATATATAAGCCTTGGTCGCACAACAGTCTTCATTATATTGCACATTTATCTGAATGCAAAGGCATTGGAATACAAGGCAAAGGAAGCGCAACACGCTCCTGCTGGAAAATCGTTAATTTGTTTGCAAATGTTTTTTTTCATTGAGTGGTGCTGGTAATACATTGTTATTAATAATCAGAAACAGGTGAGGAACTTTGGCTGACTGATTTAAAATAATATGAAGAAACGAGGCATCAACAAAGCCACAGTGACCTGAAAGAGCAATTAAAGAGGCATAAATAAAAAGGGATGGATACACTCCCTGCGCGGCTGATTTTCGACTGCGGTCAAGTTCATATCCGCTGGCAGTCACCAATGCACAGACTATAAGAGCACGCACTTCTTGGTATTCTTTTTGGTCACAGGATACAGCATCGCACGTACGGCCTCTACAAACACCTCCCGTACGCCCTCTTGGAGAAGCGCGGAACATTCCATGTACTTGAAGGCGCCGATCTGCTTGGCTAGCGCGCTGCCCTGCTGCTGGGTCGTTGGCATGAGCCCTTGCTCCTTGAGCTTCTTAACCGTTTCCGTGTCGGAACGTAGATCCCTTTTGGTGCCCACCAGAAGGATGGGTACGCTCGGGCAGTGGTGTGACACCTCCGGGTGCCACTTGTGGCGAACATTAGCATAGGAGGAGGGGCTTCCGATGGAGAAGCAAATGATGAAGACGTTTGTTTGCGGGTAGGAGAGTGTGCGCAGACGGTCGTATTCCTCCTGCCCTGCCGTGTCCCAAAGGTTAAGGCTTACCGTACGGCCGTCAACGCTCATCTGAGCGCTGTAGTTGTCAAACACAGTAGGGATGTACTCCTCGGGAAAGGCGTTTGTTGTGTAGGAAATTAGAAGGCATGTTTTGCCAACCGCCCCGTCACCCACCACTACACACTTTATCGTCTGCATTCTTCGTCCACACGGGGAGCGGCACCTACAACAAAGTAGAACGCTGATTTAAGTCAGAGTCATCGCTAAAAATAACGGGGTCTGGGACAAAATTGTCATTACTGATATTAAGAGGTTCAATATAAGTTCAGATTAATCGACAGCGTTTGTGGCAAAATGTTGATTACCACAGAAAAATTATTCTGACTCGTCCCTCCTTTTATTAAAAAAAAAAAAAAAAAAAGCAATAATCGCATTTCCAGTGAGGCATTTACAATGGAAGTGAATGAGGCCAATTTTTGGAGGGTTTAAAAGGCAGAAATGTGCAGCTTATTATTTTATAAAAGCACTTATATTAATTCTTCTGTTAAAACTTGTGTATTATTTGAGTTGTAAAGTTGTTTCAATTATAATTTTTACAGTCATTTTAAGGTTTGTTGCCATTACATCGTCATGGCAACGGAGCTGTAAAATTGGCTATAACTTTACATAGAAAAGGTTAAGCAATTTTCTCTCACTAAAATCATGTTAACACTCATATTGTTTATGTCTTGTGGCTATACTTTTAAAACAGTGAGTATTTTAACATTTACTGATTGGCCCCATTCACTTCCTTTGTAAGTGCCTCACATCACAAAATAAATAAATAAATAAATAAATAATAAAAAAAAAAGGATGGATGGATGAGTCCAAATTTTTTGTGGTAATCAATATTATGCTACAAATACTGTCGACTGAACTTAACTTGAACTGAACCCGGAGTAATCCATTAAGCTTAATTGACGGCATTTGCGGCACAATGGAAGTGAACGGGGCCAATCCATAAACGTTAAAATACTCACCGTTTCAAAAGTATAGCTACAAGACATAAACAATATGTGTGTTAACATGATTTTAGTATGATTAAATCACTTACCAACCATTTGTGTAAAGTTATAGACAATTTTACAACTCTGTTGCCATGACGACGTAATGCAGTAAACCCGAAAACAACCACAACAATTACGAACTTCACAGCTCAAATAATACACAAGTTTTAACAGAAGAAATAATGTAATTGGTTTTATAAAATTATAAGCTTCATATTTCTGCCTTTACACCCTCCAAAATTTGGCCCCATTCACTTCTACTGTAACCTTAATTGTTTTTTTTTTGTTTGTTTGTTTTTTTTTTTTTAAGTAGGGATGAGTTGAAATTATTATTTTCAAATTGGCATGGAATAAAGATTGTGTCGCATATGCTGGTCACATAAAATACAATACATAAAAAATAAAAAAATTAAAAATGAAATTGTGTGTACCGGATTTCATTCATAATTTGTATACAATCCTAAAAGATTCTAATGGGATCAAAACAAATCATCTAGGCTAATTAAATAAGGTCTTTGAGGTCCTTGACAGGAATAAAATCAGACCAATCCTAATCTGGATCAGATGGAAACCGGGCCACTAACTGTCTTAAAACATGTCGAAAACTGGCTTTACTTAACTAATCAAAATCTCAAATTAGTAAAGCAGATTCAGCAGCTCTCTGTAAAGTAGACAGACTGTTATTGCGGAAGCTGCTAATGCTAGCCGCTAGATGAAGCAAACAGGAAGACAAAGTTCATAAAACGCACTTCATTCATATTTAAGTCTTTAAATCAGCACATCAGCACATATCGTCAGTGATCAGTTCATGTTGGGGAAGTCAGTACTTCCTCATTTTTACAAACAGCTTTTACAGTGACATTGATTAACTGCTGTTAGCAGTGACTGACTCACGCCAGAGACTATTTATGAATGGGTTCTGGGCCACTTCTATTCAAATGAATGGGAGAAATAGGAACGGTCAACGGATGTACCAAAAAAAGTCCCGCCTTATAGCTAAAAGAGCCAATCACCTTTGAGATACAGACATCGCCTGTCAATCAACTCCAGAAAGCGCATGCGCATTAGCTATACAAGCCGAGAAAATTGCGTGTCTAAGCGTAAAATTAGGTAAAGAAGCACAATTTATGATTCCAATATTATCAAATTTGATTGCTGATGAGATATGTTCTTTGATCGTAATCTTGATCAACTGTTTTTGAGATTTCGGTCTTTCCCCATTCAAGTAGATAGGAGGTGTACTATCATGAATGGAAATAGCCTCCCCGGAGCATACAAAAGATGGCCGACAGTGCACGCCCCGTCTACACTGAACGCGACACAAACGCTTCCGTTATAATATTTATAATATTATTACAATCATTTATAATGTGCTATACTACTGTATTGCTAATTTCATGGTATGTTAGTATTACCTGAATTTTTTTAATATAATTAATGTAATATTTTATGTTAAATAATCATGCCAATATGGCACTTTAAAATTAAACATTTAAAAAAATAAACGCCGCTGTAACGGAGTTCTAGTTTAGTCGCGTTCAGTGTAGCGCGTTAGTTCTTGCGCGCGCTATTTCCTGTAAAGTTTTACATCCATATCAAACGCTCTATATAGCAACTGAACAGCAAGTCAAATTTGACTCTCTATTTGAACCCTAAAACGACAGTCATGTTTCGGAAAATAGTTTCAAGAAACTCTCACCGCCTCTGAAATCCTCTTGCGCCTCTCCGACCAGCGTTCGTGTTAAAGCAGATAGTGTGATCAAACACAGAGGGCGCATCAAAAACAATTTCACAATAAGAGTTCCCTAATCGACAATATTTATTTGTGCGTTTAGCTTAATAATATTTTAAATAACAACTATATATCAACTTAAATATTCACTCTTATTGTCTAAATTATTCACTTAAATATGCGTTTTACTATTTAACAATATTTGATTATTTAAAAATTATTTATTATCTAAATTAACATGATAATTATGATATAATGCCTCTATTTCCCAAAGGGCATTAATAGATAATATCCTTTCCTATCTTGATAATAATTTTTGTATTGTTGTCCTGTAAAAATATCTAAAAATCCTTAAAACAATATCAATTTGATTGATCTTGTTTTAGAAACAACACTGCATAAGATATTTAGGTTTTTCAGAGAATGTATTTTTAACATGTGTATTTTGTCTTACTGTACTGGCAGAGTTTTTATAGTCAAAACAAGTGAAAAAATCTACCAGTGCTGAAGAAGTAATCCAAAGTATTTAGAATACGTTACTGACCTTGAGTAATCTAACGGGATACGTTACAAATTACATTTTACAGCATGTAATCTGTAATCTGTAGTGGAGTACATTTCAGAAGTAACCCTCCCAACCCTGGTTATGTCTAACTGACTTGATCCTATTGATCTGAGAGGTCTGTTAGGTTTATATTCAACAAGCATATCTGCAATGCATATAGGTCCTTGGCCATTGAGTGATTTATAAATGAGTAATAGTACTTTAAAATCAATTCTAAATATGACTGGAAGCCATTGTAAAGACCAGAGGACTGAAATAATATGCTCAGTCTTTTTTGTTCTGGTGAATCCTGGCAGCGGTGTTCTGAATGAGCTGCAGGTGTCTAATGGTCTTTTTGGGAATGCCAGTGAGGAGTCCATTGCGGTAGGCCAACCTGCTGGTGATGAATGCATGAACAAGTTTCTCTAAGTCTTGACGGGATACAAAATATCTATTTCTTGCTATATTTTTAGATGATGCTTTGATGTGACTACTGAAACTAAGGACTCACTCCAAAATGACACCAAGATTCCTTACTTGATTTTTTGTCTTTAGACCTTTGGAGTCAAGGTATGTGTTCACCTTGGCAATTTCACCCTTTGTTGCCAAATACAATGACCTCTGTTTTGTCTGTGTTTAACTGAAGGAAGTTTCGGCACATCCAACTGTTAATTTCATCAGGGCACTGGCACAGAGAGTCCATGGGGCTGTAGGCACTCGGCGATAGGGCTAGCGATTTATATCACCTTTATATCTTTAAGACAGCAGGGCAATTTATGTGAGATTTATATATATATATATATATATATATATATATATATAAACTCGGCAAAAAAAGAAATGTCCTCTCAATTTCAACTGCTTTTATTTTCAGCAAATTGAACATGTGTAAATATTTGTATGAACATAAAAAGATTAAACAACTAAGACATAAACTGAACAAGTCTCACAGACATGTGACTAACAGAAATGGAATAATGTGTCCCTGAACAAAGGGGGGGTCAAAATCAAAAGTAACAGTCAGTATCTGGTGTGGCCACCAGCTGCATTTAGTACTGCAGTGCATCTCCTCCTCATGGACTGCACCAGATTTGAGATGTTACCCCACTCTTCCACCAAGGCACTTGCAAGTTCCCGGACATTTCTGGGGGGAATGGCCCTAGCCCTCCCCCTCCAATCCAACAGGTCCCAGAAGTGCTCAATGGGATTAAGATCCTGGCTCTTCGCTGGCCATGGCAGAACACTGACATTCCTGTCTTGCAGGAAATCACGCACAGAACGAGCAGTATGGCTGGTGGCATTGTCATGCTGGAGACTAATGTCAGGATGAGCCTGCAGGAAGGGTACCACATGAGGAAGGAGGATATCTTCCCTGTAACACACAGCATTGAGATTGCCTGCAATGACAACAAGCTCAGTCCAATGATGCTGTGACACACTGCCCCAGACCACGAGGGACCCTCCACCTCCAAATCGATCCCGCTCCACAGTACAGGCCTCAGCGTGACGCTCATTCCTTCGACCATCACCCCTGGTGAGACAAAACTGCGACTCGTCAGTGAAGAGCACTTTTTCCCAGTCCTGTCTGGTCCAGCGAAGGTGGGTTTGTGCCCATAGGTGACGTTGTTGCTGGTGATGTCTGGTAAGGACCTGTCTTACAACAGGCCTACAAGCCCTCAGTCCAGCCTCTCTCAGCCTATTGCAGACAGTGTGAGCACTGATGGAGGGATTGTGTGTTCCTGGTGTAACTCGGGCAGTTGTTGTTGCCATCCTGTTCCTATCCTGCAGGTGTGATATTCGGATGTACCGATCCTGTGCAGGTGTTGCTACACGTTGTCTGCCACTGCGAGAACGATCAGCTGTCCTTCCTGTCTCCCTGTAGCTCTGTCTTAGGCGTCTCACAGTACGGACATTGCAGTTTATTGCCCTCACCACATCTGCAGCCCTCATGCCTCCATGCAGCATGCCTAAGGCACGTTCACGCAGATAAGCAGGGACCATGGGTATCTTTCTTTTGGTGTTTTTCAGAGTCAGTAGAAAGGTTTCTTTACTGTCCTAAGTTTTTATAACTGTGACCTTAATTGCCTACCATCTGTAAGCTGTTAGTGTCTTAACAACCGTTTCACAGGTGCATGTTCATTAATTGTTTATGGTTCATTGAACAAGCATGGAAAACATTGTTTAAATCCTTTACAATAAAGATCTGTAAAGTTATTTGGATTTTTAAATACAGTGTCCTGAAAAAGGGATGTTTCTTTTTTTGCTGAGTTTATATATAGTATCTATCATCAGCATACATATTTCTATAATGCAATGAAAAAGGCAATAAAACATCTAGAGATGCAAGGGTGCGTCTGATGCAATTTAAGATTTTAAGAGACTATTGGACCCCCTCTAGATTATATAGGCTTGGTCTTAAAGACACACCCACCTGCTGGCGATGCCAATCAGAAGACGGGGACAAAACCCATGTTTTTTGGGGATGTGTTAAGATCCAAGAATTTTGGTTGAGGGTCCAGAGCTTTATGTGTGATGTATTGGACACTCAATTTTCATTTTGCCCCAGACTCTGTATCTTAAGTGATGGGGCGGTCATTAATATTGGGGATAGTCATTTAAAAAGTTGGGTCCTAGCCGGAGTTATGATCGGCAGACAAATAATCCACAGGTGGTGGAAGTCGGCTGGGGCACGTTACGGGAGTGGTATGGGGAGATGGGCGGGGTGGCAGCATTTGAGGAGGTGATTTTTAGAAGGCTGGGTAAATGGGAAGTGAGGTGGATATTTGGCTTTTTTGGATGGTTCTCGGGGAGGGGCAGTGGAGGGGGGTGGGGGGGGGGTGGTGGGGGTTAAAGTACATAATTTATTCCATATTTTATGTTGTGTTTGTTTGTCTTATGATTAAAATGGTTAATAACAAGAAAAAGGCAATAAAATTGTTACATTTTAAAATACGTCACAAAACCAACATGACAAAATGCCATTGTAAAAGACAAACAAACATTTATTAAAGTTTCACTCCATTTTGAATATGCAATCTTGGACTTACACTGACACCTGGGGGCTTGGATACATCATCATTCAAATGCAATAGTTTTCAGTTACCGATGTCATTGTAAAAATGTACTAACCATGATTAATTTAATCCATTAGTAAGTGTCCAATATCAGGGCGGTTATTCGGCCAGTCATGTGATTCTAACATGGCCGCCTCCATGTGCGGACCCTCTCCATGTAGAATAAAACAGCTTTTATAAGGTTACTGATATGACTGGAGTCTTCATCTCATGTGAGTGGTCAAGATTTTATACTTATGTTTTAAAACTACAATAAATTTCTTTAGAACTAAAACTTTTTAAATGAGGAAAAAATTAGTGAGTGCACCTTTAATTCACTCATTCAGCTACCATGTAGCCAATGAATCACTTTCTTATTGTTCTAATTACAGTGTTTAAATCATTTGGTATATAATTAATCACAGATATGAAATGCTTCAAAAAATTAACCAATAATGCCAGAAATAATGTTATTAGTGTTTTTATTAACAATAGTGTCATTGAGTGACAATTATTTTTTCTATTGCAAAAGGGCTCCACTATCTCTGTTCCTTTGCAGTTAAAATAATTTTTAAAGTTAAATTTTGTTACAGAGGTCGTATCTTGACAATTCAAATGTTCCTTGATCTTTAGCATGAGATAACATTCAGACACTTTCATCAGCTGGAAGCTTTGAAGTTTGTGTCTGACGTTTTTTATTCATTTATCAGTTTGCCTTCAATTACTTGCAATATTGATTACCACACAAATATATTTTGACTTGCCCCTCCTTTTCTTTAAAAATAAATAAATAAATAAAATAAAATCTGTGTTACAGTGAAGCACTAACAATGGAAGTGAAAGGGGGCAATCAGTAAATGTTAAAAACTCAGTTTTCAAAAGTATAGTCACAAGACGTAAACAATATGCATGTTAACATGATTTTAGTGAGATAGAATCGCTTACTAACCTTATCTGTGTAAAGTTATAGCCAGTTTTACAACTTCGTTGCCATGACGATGTCAGCAAACCCTTAAACCCTAAAATGATGATTTAAACTTTACAGCACAAATAATACATGAGTTTTAACAGAAGAATAAATGCACGTTCGTTTATAAAATTAGAAGCTTCACATTTCTGCCTTTAAACCTTCCAATAATTGGCCCCATTGACTTCCGTTGTAAGTGCCTCACTGTAACTTAGATTTTTGCTTTTTTTTAAAGAAAGGATGGACAAGTCAAAATAATGTTTTTTTTTTTGTGGTAATCATAATTGCACAACAAAAGCTGTCGATTAAGCCTAACTTGTATTAAACCTGGAATATTCCTTTAACACCTACTTTATTTTTATTATTCTCAGGTTAGGTAAAGTAGGTCGAATCTGGCCTAAATTATACTAACAACCTGGACAGAAGACTCCTTCATAGTTTGTTCTGGCTCACGAACTTAAAACATCAAAACCTCAATAGGCAAATGACTTGTAATCAATATAATTCAATTTATTGGTTACAATTTCTTTTTCTAGCAGTCAAAAACTTTCTAAATAAATACAACGTAAAGACAAAAATCAGAAAAGTTTTTCAATCAAAGGTAATATCAGCTTGGCATCTAGGCGTCAGAGATGCTGCTTCGTTTTGGACAGTCCTCTCTCCAGGTTGCAAGTATAATTTATGCTTATATTTTAGGCCAGATTCGACTTACTTTACCTGAGAATAATAAAAAATAAGGTAGAAGGTAAGTTACGCACTGCATAACAATGTCTACAAATGAGGGTTAATTTTCCTAGGTGGAGATGGAAAACAATGTAACCATTTGATTCAAGAGAACTGAAGTAACCAGAAGAAAAAAACACATTTTCATTATTAAGTCAAACAGTTTCAAGGTGCTTTACAAAACATGTATAATACTAAAGGTCCAGCATGTTTATGTGGTCTATTGGGGGTGGCATGTAATATTACAATTTGTACACTAACACAAATATGATGTTTATGTGAAAAATACAAAAACGGCAGTTCAAACACTTTGATTATTTTATTATAAAAGACTGCATTGGAATATTACTTTCTTCAAACCCATTAAGTCATTGCATTCCATGTTTCACATTAAACATTTTCAAAAGACATCAGCCTTTGTACAGAGCATCTGTGGTTACAGGTTATTTTCTTCTATAACCCAGAACATGTAAGTTGGCTTTTGTGTGTTAATTCTGTGCTGTCAAACAGACAGAAATATCTTAAGTAATTCTTTAGGTAAGACAGCCTCAAGACAATGGTTTCGTTAAAGTAAACCAGTACTCCATAACAGCAAAAATGAGAATTATCAGCTAAATGAACAAACCCACCCTATATATCTTATCCTGTATATTTGACAATTTTACAATATGCACATCAGCACAAATCGGTCCGATAACTCTTTCAATATGCAACCTTTATTTGATCTTGCCTGGAGGTCTCTCTGAGCATCTTGGCATGTTCTGGAGGGAAATTTAAGCCATATCAGCATATTATTTTTGTTGAGCAAGCAGAAGACTGATGCAGATTTGATCTTTATAAACCTGCTTAATATAAGATGCCAGTATGATCAGCAAAATCAAACAGAAAAAATATGAACATTAAACTACCAATTGCACATCATCTGTTCTGTGACTCATACTTTTATCATACAGCTTTGTACATCAAAAGTGTTTGAGCATGTAATCAATTTCCAAGCATAACAGAACATGTAGGCAGATCGCATATTATTTCTATTTAAATATAAAAGTGTCTTTGTGACTCCTGAAATTATACATACTCATTGTAGATAAATAGATATCCTAAAGCCATTTAGCCATACATACAGTCCCATTTACTTCCAATATTAACATAGTTTACAAAATAAAACATTTGGTCAACATGCTGGAATGTATGCCGAAATGACTAAAGTGTCATTATGTCTACGATGAGTATGTACATCGTCAGGCCTTTAAACCTAAGATGGAATATCAAACACTTAAATTGCACATTTTGCTGCTTCGAGATTCATGACCCAGTAAATAAATATGAACTACTAGTCATAGAGAAAGGTGGATGAGACATTATAATAGACGTAATGTAGAATTTACTGCCAAAAACACAGTACATGTAAGAATAACTTGGGTACGCTGCTCAGGGCAACACAATGTTTATGTTCTCAAGCCATTCAGTCCCACAACAAACTCAGACATGACGGACTTTAATGCTGTCCTTCCTTTTTCTCTCCCGTTTCTCCTCCTGAGCTTGAGCCACTGCTGCCTTCTCTCTCAGACGCCATCTGTGAAACACAACATCTCATGAGAGGAGCACTACATGTAGACAGTTTCCCAGCCCTATATGTAACTCGCCATACATGATAAACCCATCAGTTTAGCGGTCGTTTGTTGTAAAACAAACATATTTATAACCGATAGAGATACAGACTTCCAGATACATTTAAATTCGGATTAATTTGGGTATAGTTCAGTTATAATGTCCATTTTGTCTACATATATAGAGCAATTTGACGATTCTCGAAAACCAGTTTCTACACCACAAAATACAAACTAATTTGCATAAGTCAAATTACAAGCAATAGAACAAATAAATACTAGATAAGGAAAGGGGAGGGGAGGGAAGGGAAATAAATAAAATAGAGGAAAGAAAAAAGAATAGAAAGATGAAAGGAGAAAGAAAAATAATAGATAAAGGAAAATGAGATAGATAAACAGATAAGAAAAAGAAAGATAAAAGAGAAGACAAATAATAGAAAGATGAAAAAGGAGAAGGGAAAGAGAAAAAATAGAGGTAAGGAAAGAAAGAAGAGGAAAGATAGAGATAAATAAGAATGCAGAACAGACAGATAAAAAAAATAGGAAATAAATATAAAAAGACAGATGAAAGAAAGGAAAAAAGATAACAGAGGTAAGAAAATAGAAAGATGGAGAAATATTATTTCTTTCTTTATTAAAGAGATAATAAGAAAACCATTAAATAGATAAGAAAAAAGAAAAATAGATAGATGAAAGAAAAAAAGGAAAAGAGAACAGATAAAACCGAGGCAAGAAAATAGAGAGGAAGGAAAGATAAAGAGATAGATGAAGAGGAAAGAAAGAAAAATAATAGATGAAAGAAAATAGATAGATAAGAGGAAAGGAAAGAAATAGAGATATGAGAAAACATTACAGTTTAGGCACGTGTCCGCATAAGTCTAAAAATGGCGCCCAATGTGCGTCTTATCAAGCACATGCAAAATGTAAAAACCATTGCGTTTACCTTCTTATATGCCATCTCGAAAAGTTTGAGCGAGGCCTGCTGTAGGTTTGTAGCCGCTTGTTTGATGTTCTCTCCCGTTTCTGTGTCTTTCTGTGAAAGCAGCTCTCGTACTTTCTCTATCTCCTCTTTCAGTTTATTACACTGCAGGAACCAATAACAAATCATTAGTATCTTTTGTCGAGACACTTAAGATTGATCATTCGCATGACTTCATACCTCATCGGCTGGCAGCTGATCCTTAAACTCCTCCATCTTTGACTCGGTGTCGTGAACGATGCCCTCGGCCATGTTGACGGCTTCCACGCGGTCCTACAAATCAAAATGACCCGGTTAAGGTGTTGCAATAAGTATGTGCTCTGTTCCCATGTAGGCTGCTAACTTTTAAAGCAGCAACATAACAAATGCTCTACATAGAGAGCAACTTTTGATCATCATACAAATAGCAACTCGAGGATGCTTGAAAGTGCTGCCTTCAGAGTCAGCTCACTAGATTTTGGAACAGAGCGATTAATATTCTTCACAAGTAAGATTCAGTTTAACTGTGCTAGAAATAGTGACATCACATATCATGACACAAACAATAATTGTCATTTAAAAGCATTTAAAATCATTAAATAAGACACTACCTTCCGTCTCCTGTCCTCCTCTGCGTACTTCTCAGCGTTCTTAATCATGTTCTCAATGTCGTCTTTGCTGAGGCCACCAGACGACTGGATGACAACTGAAAAAAAAAAAAAAAAAAAAAAGTATGATTAATAAACATATTTATGTAGTAGAAAACTAGTATGCATGATATATAAATCACACACACCCAAAAGTTTGGAATAATGTACAGATTTTGCTCTTATGGAAAGAAATTGGTACTTTAATTCACCAAAGTGGCATCCAACTGATCACAATGTATAGTCAGGACATTAATAACGTGAAAAATTACTATTACAATTTGAAAAAAATGTTCAGAACTTCTTAAACTACTTCAAAGAGTTCTCATTAAAAAATCCTCCATTTGCAGCAATGACAGCTTTGCAGATCCTTGTTATTCTAGCTGTCAGTTTGTCCAGATACTCAGGTGACATTTCACCCCACACTTCCTGTAGCACTTGCCATAGATGTGGCTGTCTTGTCGGGCACTTCTCACGCACCTTACAGTCTAGCTGATCCCACAAAAGCTCAATGGGGTTAAGATCCATAACACTCTTTTCCAATTATCTGTTGTCCAATGTCTGTGTTTCTTTGCCCACTCTAACCTTTTCTTTTTGTTTTTCTGTTTCAAAAGTGGCTTTTTCTTTGCAATTCTTCCCATAAGGCCTGCACCCCTGAGTCTTCTCTTTACTGTTGTACATGAAACTGGTGTTGAGCGGGTAGAATTCAATGAAGCTGTCAGCTGAGGACATGTGAGGCATCTATTTCTCAAACTAGAGACTCTGATGTACTTATCCTCTTGTTTAGTTGTACATCTGTTCTTCCACATCTCTTTCTGTCCTTGTTAGAGCCAGTTGTCCTTTGTCTTTGAAGACTGTAGTGTACACCTTTGAATGAACTCTTCAGTTTTTTGCCAATTTCAAGCATTGTATAGCCTTCATTCCTCAAAACAATGATTGACTGATGAGTTTCTAGAGAAAGCTGTTTCTTTTTTGCCATTTTTTACCTAATATTGACCTTAAGACATGCCAGTCTTTTGCTTACTGTGGCAACTCAAAAACAAACACAAAGACAATGTTAAGCTTCATTTAATGAACCAAACAGCTTTCAGCTGTGTTTGATATAATGGCAAGTGATTTTCTAGTATCAAATTAGCAATGTAGCATGATTACTCAAGGATAAGGTGTTGGAGTGATGGCTGCTGGAAATGGGGCCTGTCTAGATTTGATTAAAAATTACTTTTATCAAATAGTGATGGTGCTCTCGTCTGTGGTCCCCACATGCTTTAAAATGTCCACCATTGTGCCTGTACCAAAGCAATCCAAAATCACTTGCTTAAATGACTGGTGTCCTGTTGCTCTGACCCCCATCATCAGCAAATTCTTTGAGAGACTAATCAGAGATTACATCTGCTCTGTGCTGCCTGCCTCACTGGACCCACTGCAGTTTGCTTACTACAACAACCGCTCCACTGATGATGCCATTGCATCTACAATACACACTTCTCTCTCCCACCTGGAAAAAAGGAACACTTATGTGAGAATGCTGTTTGTAGACTACAGCTCAGCATTCAACACCATAGTGCCCTCCAAGCTTTATTTGAAACTCCGGGCTCTGGGCTTAAACAGCTCGCTGTGCAGCTGTATCCTGGACTTCCTGTCAGGCAGATGCCAGGTGGTTAGAATGGGCAGCAACATCTCCTCATCACTGACCCTCAACACTGGAGCCCCGCAGGGCTGTGTTCTCAGCCCACTCCTGTATTCCCTGTACACACATGACTGTGTGGCAACACATAGCTCCAATGCCATCATTAAGTTTGCTGATGATACGACGGTGGTAGGTCTGATCACTGACAATGATGAAACAGCCTTGATGATGATGAAACAGAGGAGGTGCAAACTCTATATTATAGAGGTGTATATTGTGTTGTGTAACAAGATGTGTAAACTGTGTTTTGTGTAAATCAGATGTTTATTGTAATTGTCATACTGCTATGCTGCTTGGAACTGCACCCAAGACTTTCACCCACTGTTGCACTTGTGTATATGGTTGAGTGACAATAAAGGGATTTGAGGGATTTGATTTGCTGTTTTTTTACATCAGTAATGTCCTGACTATACTTTGTGATCTGTTGAATGCCAGTTTGGTGAATTAAAGTACAAATTTCCTTCCGAAACAGCAAAATCGGTACATTATTCCAAACTTTTGGCCGCCAATGTATATATATATATATATATATATATATATATAGTACACACACACACACACACACACAGTATATGGAAATTATTTTTGCATTTAGTTGACAGCGCATCTCTTTTCCAATTCATTTTCAGTTCTAATAAAATTTATATATACATTATATATATATATATATATATATATATATATATATATATATATATATATATATATATATATTGCACTTTCCACAATAAATATTGTTCTAAAGCATCTATACAGAGAACATTGCTTTAAATCCCCAGCGACAGTGCGCAAAGAATAACACACGCTAAATGACAATAATTAAATGCAACTAGCCACATCATTGTGCATATATTTAGGATAACTTAAGCTTGAAAATAATTGTTTGTGCCCATTACCTCCCCTTTATACTGTCTCAGACGTTTTTCACCAAGACTTGCCACTTAAAGTTGTGCCCAGACTTACTCTGCTGTTCACGTCCGGTCCCCTTGTCTTTAGCAGAGACGTGCACAATACCGTTAGCATCAATATCAAAGGTGACTTCAATCTGAGGAACTCCACGAGGAGCCGGAGGGATGCCCACCTGTTCAATACAAAGTAGGGAATGAACATACACGATTAATCAATCGAATAATTGTTGTCAATATTTAATTGAATAAGCTTATTGATTGTCGACTAATCAATTTCAGCACAAATGTGTTCAGTAATCATGCAAACAGATGGCGAAAACATTGCCTTTAAAATCATGTGATGTTACAGTGTGTACTGCAGCTCACACACTACATAATGTTTGCGGTTTAAACGGGACACTCTTGGCTTTCTTGTAAGAATGCAGTAATCAGTGTTATTATTTTAAGTTCAGTCAGAATTTGTCAAAATCTCACTAAGTAAAGTTTAATGGAGAAAGAGTCATATCTGAACTTACTATATACAGTACTATTATCATTAACAATAATTTAACATTTAACAATTTAAATTAAATTCACACTTAAAAGGAATAGTTCACTCCTCCATGTGACGCGTGACCTTACCAACGAGCTTACGTCATCCCTCTCACGTCACAGAGATGTACAGAAGCGAACATTTGTAGTTAAAAAGTATATAAGTATTATTTTGTTCTAAAAATAATCAATTGTTTGGGTTCAGAAGAATTTTATTTGTCGACTGGAGTCGTGTGGATTATTTTGATGCACCCTAAATATGCATTTTGGACCGACAAAAAAATGGAGGACATTCACTTGAATTGTTTAAAGGAGGAGGCCTGAAATAAAATCCTAAAAATCTCAAATTGTTTTGATGAAGAAACAAACTCAGATACATCTTGGATGGCCTGAGGGTGAGTAAATTATCAGCAAATTTTCTTTTTTGGGTGAACTATTCCTTTAAGAGTCTAAATGTATCATTCAATATAGTGGACTGGAAATGTATTAAGAAAATAGCAAGTACAATTTTTTACATATATTTTGGGTCCTGCTTATACCTTATACCTTATACCTGGTATTAACGTAAACAATTAATTAGGGCTGGGAAATTGAATGCATTAATTTCTGCGACTGTGTAATGTGTAAAAAAAAAAGTTAAAAATTAACGCAATTATCCATTTTTTATTTTATTTTATTTTTTACTTCCTGATGCTAAAATTGGTATAAATACATTTCCAGGAGGTAAAATAAACACTGGATTAACTGTACGGAAAAAGGAGACTTCAAACGCCAGTGGTGAGCCAGGTGTGGGAGAACGGGCAAGCTACGGGCAAGCATTCAAAAAGTCCACTGGAAAACAGCAGAAGATTTTGCTCAACTTTTAATGACAGCATGCCACTGATTTTATGGCATGAATACATACTTAACTGTAAAAATGTGTCTAATTGAACTATTATGGTTTTTTAACATGTACATATTTAAATAACAAAAATAAATGGTGACTAACCAATTTTTTTGTGACAAATATATTTGATTCTACTTAAATGTTTGTTTTAATGTACCATTATTAATCACGATCGATTAACATCCATAAAACTAATTAATTTTAATGACTATAAAAATGAACATTTTCTGAAAAATGACATCCCTAACTTGATGAGCAATTCTCAACCAAATTCTGCCAATGCAATCGGCCACAAAATAACTAGTTATGATCTGAATCAGAATATTTTTTCCAATTTCAACACGTACCAGTGTGAACTGTCCCAGAATCTTGTTGTCTCCAGCCATCTCTCGCTCGCCCTGACACACTTTGATCTCTACTTGCGTCTGTCCATCAGCAGCGGTGGAGAACACCTGACAAACAGAGAAGAGACCACCACATCACCAACAAAAAAGAAACTTCAAATTACTTTATTAGATAACAAAACAGAAAAGAAAACGTCATCTGCTAGAGATTTCCTCTGAGATAATTGTTTTTCCAATCAGAAGAACCATCATTTCAACCAAGCTGATTTAAATCGCCAGCAAAAACAAACGCAAATAAATCATGAATATTTGATATATCACCCAACCCCAGCCCTAGTGCATGGGAAAGTTTATTCCTTGGATATTGTCAGTGTCCTAACAAACAGTTGTTTGTGCTAGGTGCAGAGCAAATAATGTTTTTGTTGTTAATTATTCTATACACCCTCTCATATTACCGTACCTGGCTTTTCTTGGTAGGAATGGTTGTGTTTCTGTTGATGAGTTTGGTGAAGACGCCTCCCAAAGTCTCGATACCGAGAGACAGCGGCGTAACGTCCAGCAAGAGCACGTCGGTGACATCTCCCGCGAGAACGCCACCCTGAATGGCTGCTCCGATAGCCACGGCCTCATCCGGATTCACAGACTTACTGGGAGTTCGACCGAACAGATCCTGAACCGTCAGCTGGACCTAACGTGGTAAAACAAGATACATAGACACTTGCATACTTTAGAAAAAGTGTCTCACTTCTGGATCGCTGGGCTAGAAGAACTTCACTTTTTGTTCTCTAGTATCATCAATATGCATCTGGGTCTTACCTTGGGCATTCGGGTCATTCCTCCGACCAGCAGCACTTCACCGATGTCACTCTTGGAGACCTCAGCATCCTGCATGGCTTTCTGACAGGGCGCAACAGTCCTGCGGATGAGATCGGCCACGATGCCTTCGAACTGAGAGCGAGTGAGCTTCATGTTCAAGTGTTTAGGGCCAGATGCATCCATCGTCAGATACGGCAGGTTGATATCAGTCTGTAGTTAGGAATAATGGATGACGGGCCATTTAATTATTGAAAATATATGCACACCTTGAGGTGATAATGCGGCCACAACACAACGCAGAGAATCGAATAGTGCTGTGAAGACGATTAAAAGACACCCTTACCTGTAGAGATGAAGACAGCTCACATTTGGCTTTCTCTGCGGCCTCTCTCACTCTCTGCAGTGCCATGTTGTCTTTGGTCAGATCTACACCAGACTGCAATGACAGACAACACTTTAGATTACAAGAATAGGATTAATTAGTCCACATATTTTATTTGTGTGCCACATCCTCAGATCATAAATGGTTTGATTTGAGAGTGAATAAGCCATCATTTGGCTACTTTTACTGTGGTTTCATGGTGTCTTTTAGTCCTTTTTGGAGCTTGACAGCACAGTCACTTCACTTTCATTGCATGGAAATTATTTTCTCCCCTTTTCTCCCCAATTTGGAATGCCCAATTCCCAATGCTCTCTAAGTCCTCATGGTGGCGTAGTGACTCGCCTCAATCCAAGTGGCGGAGGATGAATCTCAGACCATCAATCCTTACATCTTATCACGTGGCTTGTTGAGTGCGTTACCGCGGAGACGTAGCGAGTGTGGAGGCTTGGCGCTATTCTCCACGGCATCCACACACTACACACCACGCGCCCCACCGAGAGCGAGAACCACATTATAGTGACCACGAGGAGGTTACCCCATGTGACTCTACCCTCCCTAGCAACCGGGCCAATTTGGTTGCTTAGGAGACCTTGCTGGAGTCACTCAGCACGCCCTGGATTTGAACTTGTGACTCCAGGGGTGGTGGTCAGCGTCAGTACTCACTAAGCTACCCAGACCCCACCGTATGGAAACTTTACAAAAATGTTTTCTTTTGCGTTTCATGGGAAAAAGTCATATGGGTTTGGAACAACATGAGGGTGAGAAACTAACAGAATTTTCATTATTTGGGTGGACTAATGGGACTCTTACCTCTCTCTTAAACTCCTTGACAATATGTCTGAGCAGGTGCTGATCGAAATCTTCTCCACCCAGAAACGTGTCTCCATTGGTGGACTTTACCTCAAACACCCCCTTCTGGATCTCCAGGACAGAGATATCAAACGTCCCACCACCAAGATCATACACCGCAATTCTGTAATGAAATAGACCATGATCATATCAGTTCTTCTGCATTGCGTCAAGGACCAAAACATCATCTAATATTGAAGTATACTAACATGTAGGGCTGCAACTAACGATTATTCTGCTAATCGACTAATCAAACGATTATTTGACTATTCGGTTGATTACTGCAACAATTAGTCATTAGCTAACAGTCTACAAAAACAACCTAATCACCCAAAAATTCTCTCATTATTTACGGACTCTCGTGTCTTTCCAAACCCATTGACTTTCTTTTGTGGAACGCAAAATGAGATGTTAGAATCAGGCAACATTCATTTTCATTGCATCTTTTTTTTCCCCCATAAAATGAAAGTGAAATGTGACTGAGTCTGAACATTTTGCCTAACATCTCCTTTTGTGTTCCAACAGAAGAAAAAGTCAAGCAGGTTTAGAACAACATAAGTGTAACTTCATTTTTGGGTGAACTTTCCCTTTAAAAATTAAATCTGATCAATTAATTTAATGCAAGTGTATAATACTTACATTTTGTCCTGAGTCTTATCAAGTCCGTAGGCTAAAGCAGCAGCAGTCGGTTCATTAATCACACGCAGCACATTTAAACCTGCAATCTGTCCAGCGTCCTTCGTCGCCTGTAATAAACACAGTAGATATTAAACAGTATGTAGGGGTGTGAATCTTTGGATTGAAAGCAAAACTTTCAGAACGATTTGATACACGTTAAAATTCAATTAGATTCGATTCTGTTTTTTGTGTGTGTGTGAGTTTATGCATTTATAGGATTTTTTAAATACTTCCCCTAATGTGTCTTTGGCAAGAAAATGAAAACAATCTTTAATAGTTTGTCTATTGCACCAAAAGTAACTTGAAAGAGAACACATTAAATGCAGTATATGTACATACAGGCTACTTGGAAAACAACAAATGTGAAAAAATATTTTAGAGCTGAGCACAACTAGGCAAGTATTGCATATTACATATTTCACTAAAAATTCCATGATTTTTGAAGATTTTATTAATTTGCATGACTTTTCTAAGCCTGAAAAACACACTTTTTAAATTCCCTGATATTTCCAGGTTTTCCATGACCATGGGAACCCTGTTCATAAATATAGGTTAATATTGCAGTGGACTGTATTGTGCTTACCTGTCTCTGGGAGTCGTTGAAGTATGCAGGCACTGTAATAACCGCATTCTTCACCGTATGACCCAAGTAGCCCTCTGAAATAGAGAAAAGGAGGTTTGAATAAGTTTTTGCAGTTTTTCCATAAAAAAAAATGATTTTCTTCACACAGATAGTTGTCAGATTCACCTGCCGTCTCCTTCATCTTCATCAGAATGAAGGCTCCAGCCTGACTTGGCGAGTACAGTTTGCCATGAGCTTCGAGCCAGGCGTCACCGTTAGAGGCACGCACAATCTTATAGGGCACATTTTTCCTGTGAATTACAGCACAGCTCATCACTTTTATGACAAATCAAAATTAACACGTGAAACCCATCAAAAAAGCATACATTTGTAGATTTTGCCTACTTAGAATCAAGGCATAAGTGCACTTGAGTCACATGTACCTTCCATGAATAACAATTCAAAATTATGGTGGGTTATCATTCACTACATGTGCTTACACACAAATGTGAACGTAAAAATGGATTGCAAATGTTTAGGGCTGCAACTAACGATTATTTTGATAATCGATTAATCTTCGATTATTTCTACGATTAATCGGATAAAAATTAAATGTTATTTCCTGTATTTTATTAACATTATTCAAAAAACTGAAATAATAAAGGGCGTAAGGATTTGGTGTGATCTACATTACTGAATTCACAATTCTATACTCTCACAAAACTTTGAACAAAGTCTGAATCATGAAAAGTTTATTATTATTACTTTCAGGACATACGCAAAACAGTTGCTTTACTTGTAAAACTTAAAAAAAAAAAAAATTACTCATTAAAGAATAAAATCTTTATGGGCATGGAGTTGGACAAAAATAAATTAAGCAGCCCAGCGGAGGGCAATAGTGGCACGAGAATAGAAATATTAATAATTCTGCCCAGCTGAAAAATACATAATTATGTTAGATACATATGCTTGTACACTGTCACTGATTACAAACATTTAAGTATTTTAATATTATAGTTTTTAAAATAGTATTTTCACTGATTACATGTTTCTAAACTATTCTTTTCAATAAATTGCGTACGTTTATCCAGTAAAATAATTTTTGGCATAGTATAAATTTACTAGTGACTTTACATGAGGCATTATCAGGAGGACTTTCAAATATCACGACCCTTAGCATTATTATTAGGGCTGTGGATTTAATGCGTTAATTCAGTGCGATTAATTATATAAAAAAATAACGCGTTAAAAAAAATAAAATAACGGACCGTGATAAGGAATATTCCTTCCATCTGAGCAATTCAAGCTTGAAGTACCAGCTGTTTTCTCCAGGGGGCAGTAAGCAAAACTCCAGCTGTATAGGCAATGTGCAGCTTATACAGAGAACAAACCACACTCACCGACAGCAGACAAAACAAGATGAAAACACGTACTTGCGTTCAAACACAGCTTGAAGGAGCGCAAATACGAACACAGGGATCTCAAGACGTGTTTTTCTAAGCTTCAAACTATGTTTAACTTGACACAGCGACCTAAAAACAGTATGTTTATGACGCGACGCAAACGAGACACTCCAAAAGCATCTGACGCAGGTGTGCATTGACGCATCCTTAGAAAAGCTCTCATAATAAATCTCGGACTGTGTGACGAATTCAACTGCAAAATGGATTGTGTACTGTAGGCCAACGATAGGCTTATGTTCAATAATACGAAATAAAATATTGCATACTAAAACCACTTTTTGAATTGTCTTTTTGGTAACACTTTACAATAAGGTTCTATTCGTTAATATTAGTTAATAAAAATACAATTGTTGATTTTAAGTTCATGTTAGTTCATAGTGCATTTACTAACGTTAACAAATGGAACCTTATTGTAAAGTGTTACCGTCTTTTTTAATGCTTTACTCGTGTGCCGCAATGATATAATGCATTTTAATTATCGATATTATTATTTCTTATATTTTATTTATAATGACTTAAATATAACTATTTATAAGTATTTAATCATTATTTACTGAATTATTGGTATTTCAGGGGCTTTCTAAAAAATATTTATACATGCGATTAATCGGCATACCATGTAATAAATTTGATTAAAAAGTAATCGACTGACAGCCCTAATAATACATTATATTCAACATTACATACTCGTTAATATAGTACAATCATCTTTAAACACAGTGCAAATTCACTCTTGTGCTGAAAAGACAGGAGAAAACACTTTAAAAGCCGGCACACCTTGACTGCTGAGACTTCAGTCTGATATCTATGAAAGCTGCACAATTGATTACATTGAAACTGAAATCGTGGTATGATGTAAATGATTGCACTCCCTTTTTCCATTGCGATCGGTTTGATGCGGATGCGCGCACTCGCTTGCTCAAGAGTTCAAAAGACACTCGCTTGTGGTAAGAACAAACATTTCTGCGAAATACGCGGCTGATTTGAATTCATAACATGTTTACATTATAAAACAGAAAATAGCAGTAAAATGTAAGTGATGAGTAGGAGATGTCAGTACTAAACAAATATTTAATCCATTATCAAAATTCCAACAAGTACTTTCACTTCATAGTATTAAATCAAGTATCTTACAAATCTTTCTGAACTTCTTGGTCATCATAGCGCCGTCCAATCAGACGTTTAGTAGCGTAGAGGGTGTTGTTGGGGTTCGTCACAGCTTGACGTTTGGCAGGCATTCCCACAAGCCTCTCGCCGTCAGCTGTGAAGGCCACCACAGATGGGGTCGTCCGCGCACCCTCAGCGTTTTCCAGGACCTGTTACAAGGTTACATAGTAAAGATTTGGATATTACATCAATGCAATTAATTACATGTCTTAAACAACACTATCAGTAGTAAAAATTCCGATCCTCTAATTTAATTGGCCAAGCGGTCTTCCAAGAGTGCCGATATTTACAGTGATTAGAGGTCGACTGATAGTGGATTTTGCCGATACCGATAACTAAGCTGGTGAGAAAGGCCGATAACCGATTAAATGTCCAATAGTTTTTAAAATTAATTTATAGAATGTCAAAAAAACAATCTTATTATTTTCTTACTATGGCGGGCACAGAATAACAGTCCAAAATGAATAAAATCCCATATGCGGTTTATTGTTCAACAAAAATACCAATAATAACCAGAAAAAATTAAGATTTGGTGCATAACGCTGGACTTTAAAGTATAATTAAGTATATTGAAAATACGAAATGATGTAAAAACTAACAGCAGTTATTGGCACTGATTTTTGCCGATAACCGATAGTTCCAAAAAGCATCTATCGGCACCGATTAATTGGTAAGTCCGATATATCGGTCTACCTCTAACGGGGATATCACAGTTTCTATCACTCTACTTGAGTCGACCGGCAACACTTAAAGCTTTCTTTGGAACTATTTTTATTATAGACACAATAACTGGCCATTATTTCCTTTTAATCACAGAATAATGTAATATTCCAGTGGTAGCTTACCTTCGCTTGTTTGCCTTCCATGACAGCCACACAAGAGTTTGTGGTTCCCAGGTCGATTCCAATGACTGCTCCTTTGATCGCCTCCGAACTGAGAAATAAACACATTGAGCATCTCACACACTCATCTTATTAAATCACAATCATGATTATATCATTAATTTACAGTAGTAGAAAGTAACTCACGCATAATGACGTCTGGCTGCAGTCTGGAGAGTTTGTTGTGTCAATCCATTCCAGCAAGCCTGAGGAAACAGAAATCGTTGTTTATCGATGAAATGTTACTGTGATGGATCACATGGTAATACCATGGCACATGATAAACACTGTGGTACTGAATGATTACCATATTCTATAATGAGCAATTTACTTAGTAATTGAATGAACAAAACTTAGACTGTAAAGATGCCTGTGAAAATAAAGGGGATAGGTTTCATGTCACAAGTTCAGTTACAAATGCTTGTTTCTCTAGCAGCGATTTTGTATGTTTGTCACATACACCAAGGTCACACCAACTCATAAGAATAATTCTTGTAAATTCTGTCCTCAATCTAAAATTCCATCATCATATTTACATTTATTCATTTGGCAGACACTTTTATCCAAATCATCATGTGTTATAGCTGTTGGGTAAACAAGTGAACACAATAAAACCACACTAGCATTCATCCAGTGTAAATTCAACTAATAAATTAAGGTAGAATTTCACCAAAATGTGGAACCCTGTTCCTTGTTCTTTTTTTTTCCTCTCATGAATGTCAGGTGGTTGTTAAATCTTTTTTTAAATTTTATAAATGTATATGACCTATTCATTTACACTATCTTTTGGCCCAAACAATGGTTTAATATTTTTGTACCTTATATATATTCTTTGATACTTGATACTATGAATTGTTTTGGATTTTATAACTGTTTAAATTAAGCTGAAAAGCCTATAATAGGAAGTTTAATGGCAGGGTTTATTGTGACAACTTACCCCATATAGTAGGACAACGTACACCTCTATTGGGGCATATTGTAACAAAAGGTCAATGTGTTTTCAATTAACCATATTAGAGGTCGAACAATAGTGGATTTGGTGGAGATGGAGGTAAAGGCTGGTAACCGATGAATCATCTGATAGTTTTTAAAATCGATTTATAGAATGATTTATAAAAGCATTTCTTACTCTATGACATGCAAAAACAGAGGCTACAAACGTCCAAAATAAATAAAATCCCAGATGTAGTTATTTGTTCATCCAAAATCCCCAAAATAACCAGAAAACAAATGAAGATTTGGTGTATAACGTGAGACTTTTAACTATAAATAAGCCCGAAACACACCAGGGACTCATTTTGAAAAGATCAAGACTTGGCTCTGTTACAATGCTCTATATTTCAGTATTAACCAAATTAAGCTTTTTATAGCCTATATATTCACCAGATGAAGGGTTTTGTATATTTATATACTTTACCAGATGAGGATTAATGAGGAATAAGGTTTATTCTTATTCACAAGATAGGAAGTTCAAGACACAAAGTATATCCTGACGGAATACGTTTCCATATAGTCGTATTTCCCTTGCTTCAATTTAGATACTTGATTTTCTAATGAAAATATGCATTGAAGTGAGGATAAAAATATGGATAAATATTATCAATGATGAAAGATTGAGGAACACAGAGGAATAAAAAAAACCTTCCAGCAACTATCGGCATCGATTTTTGCAGATAACAGATAGTTTCAAAGTGCAACTAACGGCACAGATAAATTGTTTTTTGGCCGATAACCGATAGTTCCAAAGAGCAACTAACAGCACTGATTAATTAATTTTTGCCGATAACAGATAGTTCCAAAGAGCAACAAACAGCACCGATTAATTGATTTCTGCCGATAACCGATAGTTCCAAAGAGCAACTAACGACACCGATTAATTAATTTTTGCCGATAACCGACAGTTCCAAAGAGCAACAAACAGACACCGATTAATTGATTTCTGCCAATAACCGATAGTTCCAAAGAGCAACAAACGACACCGATTAATTGATTTCTGCCGATAACCGATAGTTCCAAAGAGCAACTAACAGCACCGATTAATTGATTTCTGCCGATAACCGATAGTTCCAAAGAGCAACTAACGACACCGATTAATTGATTTTTGCCGATAACCGATAGTTCCAAAGAGCAACTAACAGCGCCGATGTAACTGATTTTTGCCGATAACAGATAGTTCCAAAGAGCAGCTAACGACACTGATTAATTGATTTCTGCCGATAACCGATAGTTCCAAAGAGCAACAAACGGCACCGATTAATTGATTTTTGCCGATAACCGATAGTTCCAAAGAGCAGCTAACGACACTGATTAATTGATTTCTGCCGATAACCGATAGTTCCAAAGAGCAACAAACGGCACCGATTAATTGATTTCTGCCGATAACTGATAGTTCCAAAGAGCAGCTAACGACACTGATTAATTGATTTCTGCCGATAACCGATAGTTCCAAAGAGCAACAAACGGCACCGATTAATTGATTTTTGCCGATAACCGATAGTTCCAAAGAGCAGCTAACGACACTGATTAATTGATTTCTGCCGATAACCGATAGTTCCAAAGAGCAACAAACGGCACTGATTAATTGATTTCTGCCGATAACTGATAGTTCCAAAGAGCAGCTAACAGCACCGATTAATTGATTTTTGCCGATAACCGATAGTTCCAAAGAGCAACAAACGCACAGCTTAATTTTTGCTGATAACCGATAGTTCCAAAGAGCACATATCGGCACAGATTAATCTGTAAAAGCGATATTTTGGTCTACTGCTAAACGGTACCTTTGTTCTTAGGCAGCAATGGTGAAAATGTCCTGTTTTTGTAACCAAGACTTTAATGTACACACCTGTACAGAACCTGACCTGCCCTGAGAAATATTTAGAGTAAAAAGTCTGACAACTAGCCCCAGTCTATAATAATATACTCTATTTGAATTTGAGAGGGTTTAACTATATATGCATATGAATGTGTGTGTGATGTGGAACAGTTACAAAAGCTCATGTTTTTTTATTCCTGATGAAACATCGATTATCATCAAAACAGTATAACAAAAAATAAATCATACTTGTAAATAGCACAATATAAAAATAAACAAAAGAGCCAGCTATAAAGTTGGGCAAGCTGATAGGTTTTTCATAAGGTCTGATCATGCGGTTTCATTTCATAATGAAATGCAGAAGGTGGCAATCACGTGGACTTCACCGATCTGCCCTACCTGCAACATCACTTAAAATATGCAATGCAGTTTACTTATTAATAACGTATTTATAAGCAAAATACACTGATGAAAAGTCATCATACTACAAGGGGGAGGGGATGTTTCGGGGACACTTCATGAAGGTCATACAAACCCACTCTGAACCACACGAATAAATGACCTCCACTGCTGTTGAAAAATCTTCAAAGAGATGTAGCTTATAAATAACTTACAAAACACCAAAGTAGAAAGCCGGTTAATCACGTGAACAGTGGAAAGAGGCCTTTACCAATTCTAAACTGCAACTAGAAAACTAGAACAGAGTGACTAACGAAAACAAAACATTATTGGGAAAACTGGTTTAAGAGCTATTTTAAAAATGTAAAACTATAATATAACTTATTAAACACCACTGCAGCCAAATGTCATAGACACACACACACACCAGATCACATTACAGAACTGCCAAACATGCGCTAATATCATACATTATATGGCAACAATCGTCTTAGCATTAGGTAAAGATGAAATATCAACATCAAGCACATATCTAGTATACAGTAAATTTCGTAACACTCTTACAGTAGCATGTAGTTCTCAAGCATCACTCACCTTCTTGATAAGTTCAGACACACTGCTGGCACTCTTCTGAGAGCACGACACATTTCGGACCGCAGCAGACAACATCTTTTGATTTATATGATTTTTCTTTAACTAATCGTTGAACGTCCGGCCTTCATAAAGCAGCTGAAAATCAGATAAATGAGCTGCGATGTGTTGTTCACAGGTATCTGCGATGGGGAAGTCTCACTGACGCTTTTCTCGAATTATCCAACACCACATGGCGATCACAAGGACCCCTACAGGCAGTCACAAGACGCCTGAAGAGAATTTACAATTCAACTTTGAAAAAAAATCGTACTGTTTCTGAATGTAGTTTTATTTTGATGTTTATTATGAGTTGTTTTAGTGTGAATGTATTTTTACTTGAGGTCAGAATATAATTATTCAACTGTTACGTTATTAACTACACAACAGGCATATGCGTGGATGTCAAAGGATGCAATCGTGAAGGTCAAACGAAAATGTTTCGTAGTCATTACATCATATAACACTGACAAATGAGTGTCATGCAAATTACAAAATACCGTTTAATAATAATAATACTAATAATAAAAGAATAAGAAGTACATTTTGCCGAATATACATATATATATATATATATATATATATATATATATATATATATATATATATATACAGGTGCATCTCAATAAATTAGAATGTCGTGGAAAAGTTAATTTATTTCAGTAATTCAACTCAAATTGTGAAACTCGTGTATTAAATAAATTCAGTGCACACAGACTGAAGTAGTTTAAGTCTTTGGTTCTTTTAATTGTGATGATTTTGGCTCACATTTAACAAAAACCCACCAATTCACTATCTCAAAAAATTAGAATACATCATAAGACCAATAAAAAAAACATTTTTAGTGAATTGTTGGCCTTCTGGAAAGTATGTTCATTTACTGTATATGTACTCAATACTTGGTAGGGGCTCATTTTGCTTTAATTACAGCCTCAATTCGGCGTGGCATGGAGGTGATCAGTTTGTGGCGCTGCTGAGGTGGTAGGAAGCCCAGGTTTCTTTGACAGTGGCCTTCAGCTCATCTGCATTTTTTGGTCTCTTGTTTCTCATTTTCCTCTTGACAATACCCCATAGATTCTCTATGGGGTTCAGGTCTGGTGAGTTTACTGGCCAGTCAAACACACCAACACCATGGTCATTTAACCAACTTTTGGTGCTTTTGGCAGTGTGGGCAGGTGCCAAATCCTGCTGGAAAATAAAATCAGCATCTTTAAAAAACTGGTCAGCAGAAGGAAGCATGAAGTGCTCCAAAATTTCTTGGTAAACGGGTGCAGTGACTTTGGTTTTCAAAAAACACAATGGACCAACACCAGCAGATGACATTGCACCCCAAATCATCACAGACTGTGGAAACTTAACACTGGACTTCAAGCAACTTGGGCTATGAGCTTCTCCACCCTTCCTCCAGACTCTAGGACCTTGGTTTCCAAATGAAATACAAAACTTGCTCTCATCTGAAAAGAGGACTTTGGACCACTGGGCAACAGTCCAGTTCTTCTTCTCCTTAGCCCAGGTAAGACGCCTCTGACGTTGTCTGTGGTTCAGGAGTGGCTTAACAAGAGGAATACGACAACTGTAGCCAAATTCCTTGACACGTCTGTGTGTGGTGGCTCTTGATGCCTTGACCCCAGCCTCAGTCCATTCCTTGTGAAGTTCACCCAAATTCTTGAATCGATTTTGCTTGACAATCATAAGGCTGCGGTTTTCTCGGTTGGTTGTGCATCTTTTTCTTCCACACTATTTTCCTTCCACTCAACTTTCTGTTAACATGCTTGGATACAGCGCTCTGCGAACAGCCAGCTTCTTTGGCAATGAATGTTTGTGGCTTACCCTCCTTGTGAAGGGTGTCAATGATTGTCTTCTGGACAACTGTCAGATCAGCAGTCTTCCCCATGATTGTGTAGCCTAGTGAACCAAACTGAGAGACCATTTTGAAGGCTCAGGAAACCTTTGCAGGTGTTTTGAGTTGATTAGCTGATTGGCATGTCACCATATTCTAATTTTTTGAGATAGTGAATTGGTGGGTTTTTGTTAAATGTGAGCCAAAGTCATCACAATTAAAAGAACCAAAGACTTAAACTACTTCAGTCTGTGTGCACTGAATTTATTTAATACACGAGTTTCACAATTTGAGTTGAATTACTGAAATAAATGAACTTTTCCATGACATTCTAATTTATTGAGATGCACCTGTATATATATATATAAGACAATAAGGGCACTTATTGTCTGCTTTTCTTTATTATTTGGTCCAAGTCATCAATTTCAAAAACTTTTTTTTTTAAATTAAATTTTAGTTTTATAATGAAATAAATTAATATGGTAGCACAATTATATTTTTGTGTACAAAACTAATTTCAAACATTTAAGCATACGCCTTCAGATCAAAAGATTTTTAAGATCATGAGAAACATTTCAGTCAAGTGTTTCAAAACTTTTGACTGGTAGTGTAAATGATGACTGAAAGCTGGGGGTTTTCGCCAGTTATTTTAAAAATAGTTAGAGAAGGGGGCCTGGGTAACTCAGCGAGTATTGATGCTGACTACCACCCCTTGAGTCACGAGTTCGAATCCAGGGCGTGCTGAGTGACTCCAGCCAGGTCCAACCAAATTGGCCCAGTTGCTAGGAAGGGTAGAGTCACATGGGGTAACCTCCTCGTGGTCATGATTAGTGGTTCTCGCTCTCAATGGGGCGCGTGGTAAGTTGTGCGTGGATCGCGGCGAGTAGCATGAGCCTCCACATGCTGTGAGTCTCCGCGGTGTCATGCACAACGAGCCACATCATAAGATGCGCGGATTGACAGTCTCAGAAGCAGAGGCAACTGAGTCTTGTCCTCTGCCACCCAGATTGAGGTGAGTAACCGCACCACCATGAGGACCTGCTAAGTAGTGGGAATTGGGCATTCCAAATTGGGGAGAAAAGGGGAGAAAAAAATAAAATAAAATAAAAAATAGTTAGAGAAACGTGCAGTCATAAGAGACAATTAACTCATATTAATGTAGCACAACAGTGACTCCCCAATTTTTATCAGTTCTGAAAAAATGTATCCATTAATTTAATAAAGAGTTCCAAGCCTTGAAATAAACATACCAGCTCTGAGATGGGTTAGGGTTACAAACAAACAATCAGACAAACACTTTATTTATTTCATTTCATTAAAATTTGAAGACCAGACAAATGATGTTGAGAAATGCTGACAAATTCTGCTATCAGAATACTTTTCCTGAAAACTGAATTTATCTGTATGAAATTGGTTTTTAATAAGTGAAATAACAACTCAAATTCCCATTGGAATCAAATGAAGGACTCTAGAAGTTCACATCATTTTTTTTTATAAAGGCAAAAATCCTTTTTAAAAGAAAAGTAAATGTGAAATCGATTTATGGACGAGATTAACTTCACACTCTCAAATGGTCCTGTAGAGGGAGCCATCTGACTGAATTTAGATTGTGACTTTTGTGTGATTTTTGGCATAGTTTGGAATAAATGAACACTCTCTGCCATGACAACTGCATTCTGCAGGACCATTCTTACATACATACAGTAGTACACTTCCTTCCGTAGGAATGTTTCCCTTTGTTCTTCCTCCAATACAAATATCAAGTATGCACTATGATACATGTTTCAGAACCCCGTTGAACTGCCCTTGTGAAAAAAAGTAACCAATTATCAGTGACATTCAAGCGGGGTCATGATGACACGGGTACAGATGCATGCTGTGGCAGAGGACAGAGGAAACAGGAAACAGATGTAATTAGTGACACTACAGAGAGCCCTGTGTTATTTGGACCATATAAGACTGACAGGAGTAATACAGCCCTGAACTTCAAAACTGTTTCCTATCGATTAACATGCCTGCCACTCTTGTGATTAAGCAGAGGAATACTGGGCTGCTTTATCTCTGCGTTTGAGAGCTGGAAATTGTTAGTTTGCATTTTATAGACTGAAGAATACAGTTTGGAAGAAAATGACTGCAAACACTTATCTCATGAGGTGGTATTAATTAAATACACCACTACAAACAAACTAATCTAGAACAGGATTCATTACTTTCACACTGAAATTTCCTGAGACGTAACTGGCTGTCAAACACATATTGAGCTACGCGTAACACATAATCTACACATAAGATACAAACCTACCTGGCAAAAGGCTTCTCCAACTGAACACCGGCTTCTGGTGGTGGAGGAAGTGCGCCACCAAGAAGAAGCAGCCAGGTGTGCTAAAGCAACATGCCAAGCCAAGCAAGGCTGCTGGATGAGGTGGGAGGGTGTCGAGAGGTGGAAAATCACATGGAGTGACACACACATAATTTTGCAGTATAACAAGTACAAGGGATGACATGAAGTTACAGAGATTTAAAAAAAGAAATCCCTAACCCGAAATAATTTCTCTATTCATAATGGACGCAACTACATTAATGTGAAAATTGTGTTTAAATCCAAGTCTTAAAGGAATAGTTCACCCAAAAATGAAAATTCTCTCATTATTCACTTATGCTGATGCCATCCCAGATGTGTATGACTGTCTTTCTTCAGCAGAACACACATTAAGATTTTTAGAAGAAGACAGAGCTCTGTCAGGACCTTATAATGGAAGTACACGGGTGCCAGCACTTTGACGGTCCAAAAGTCATATTTAGGCAGCACAAAAGTAATCCACGCGACTCCAGTCGATCAATGCATGTCTTCAGAAGCAAATCGATAGGTTTATGTAAGAAACAAGTGATAATTAAAATGTTCTTAACATTTAAAAAGCGCTTCCTATCAGCAGCTGACACGTAGCGTGATGTAAGCGCGTCGGCGAGTTGCCGCGAGAATTCAGAAGCGCTGCTTATTTACAACAGAAGAATGAACGTCACGCGAGAGTTCGGCCATTTCAAACTGCATCAGAGACCTGGATGGAAGCGCCGATTTAAAGTTAAAAACGCTTTAATTATCGACTTGTTTCTTACATAAACCTATCGATTCGCTTCAGAAGACATTAACTGATCGACTGGAGTCGTGTGGATCACTTTTCTGCTGCCTAAATATGACTTTTGGACCGTCAGTGTGCTGGGGGGAATAATATATTTTCATAAAATGACCCGTTTAAATGTCTTATTTTTACAGATCACATAGTTCACATGAACACTTTATAATTGATATTACAGTAGAATAGAATAGAATAGAATGATTTAAGACACTTTATTATTTGTTGTGTGTTTTAGGTGTTATGTGGTTGCCAGGGTGTTGCTAGATAGTTGTTAATAGTGCTCATCCTGTTTTTTATGGAGACATGAGTTTATAAATGATGCTGATATTTAGAAATGAAACTGGATAAATTTACTTGAGAGGCAAAATTGTGTAAGATAATAATAATATCATTGTGTAAAATAATGACTTGTTTTCAGAGAATATCACTTAAATTAAGTTTATTTTTCTTACCCCATTCACAAGATTTACACTTAAAATAAGATCATTCAACACTATAAACTTTTTTTTTTCCCGTAATTTTAACGGAAAAAGAATGTAAAAATGATACAGTAAAAAAAGTTAATTGGTCAACCAACATATATGGTAAAATATAATAATTTAACAAGAAAATACATGTAATTTTACAGTAAAATACTGTAAAAAACTATGTTTTTTAAATGTAATAAACCATGATATTACTCTGTAATTAACGGTATAAGTGTATATTAACGTTTCACAAGAGAATACATGTACTTTTACAGTAAACTATTATTAAAATGATATTGAAAAATAATAATCTGGTGTTCCCGGAGGTCTCTGTGTAACCCATCACATTTCATTACATTTTATGGGAATAGTTATGTTTCTTCTTATTTTTAACATCAGTTATGTACATTAGGCTGTTCTGTATTATATTTTATGTAGTTTAGTTCATGTTTATTGAATTATTTTAATTTCATATGTGTTAATCTGATGGTGTTTTGTGAAGAATCACTCTTGATGAACTTTCTGTAGTTACTACAGTGATTAACAATACATTTTAAAGTGAAAACAGATCAGTTCCACAATGTAGGTATTTTACTGTAAGTTTATGTTATTTACTAATATAAATGGTTGTGAACCGTAAAATATACAAGCATCAAAATAACGATACGTCCCTATAGTGACTTTTTGCGTGCACAAACCAAACGTTTTCTTTTGATGTATTTTAAATGTCACCCTGAAGACGTATTTAATTCATTTTGGTGGATTTCAATACTTTACCCAAGGTTACATTTTAAATATATCTTGTATACTGTTGAGATGTAGCTGTGTTTAGGTGAAGAGGTTGGGTTAGGTACTCAAAAACATCGATATAATAGTGAAATGTAACTAAAATTATTGTTACTATAAATTTATCTACTTGTTACATGTTTTATATTGTTGAAAAGTGGTTAAGTTGTGTTAGGGAGCCAAAAATATCAATATGTTAATACAATGTAACTAAACTAATATGTTTATAAGCAGTGCAGCTAGTAATGAATTACATGTAATCTGGATAATGTAATCAGATTACAAAAAATCAAGTACTTGTAATTGGATTACATAGCATTTTAAAATACTCATAATCGGACTACAGCTACTTTTTAGTAGATTACATGATTGCACATTAACAAGTCAATGGCAGTAAATTGTTAATAATTTATTGATCATTTTCATATCAATATCATCATATTCTTACCCCAAAGTGCAACAGTATCTCAGATGAAGCATATGCTCCTTTTACGTTACAACACTAAGATATGCACCTCAGCAAAGGAATAGGTGATGGACTATTACTATGTAGTAAGGGTTAAAAGTAAGTGTGTCAGAATTTTGAGCTGTTAGCATTGACCCAACAATGTCATTGCTGTTGATTTCAGGTTTATTACTGTTTGTTCATTGTTTATGCACTTAATATAAACTAAATATGTTTAAAAAATATATTATTTCTTAGTACCTCACCAGTGGTGTGTAGCTCACGCATAGAAATGAATTGCTTCAAAGGATCTAGAGAATGCCATCTCTAATGGCTCTACCCACAGGGTACACATTAGTTCAAAGAATGGAATACATTTTCTTCCTCTTTGTAGTTTTATGTTAAAATGATTATCCTACTCAAAAGCATGTGACATATAATAAAATAGATTTAGGTTGAAAGTAATCGATTAGATTACCCTTAAAAATGTAATCTATGAGATTACATTACTGATTGTATTTTTTGTCGTGTAATTTTTAATTAGTACCGCCCAAGTAATCCGCCCAGCACTGTTTATAAGTATAAATAAAACATATTGCAGTTAAACACGCCATAATATCCAAGGACTCCCGAGCCTTGACAGAATCGTCCGAACTGTTTGTAGCTTTACAGATAAATTGATATGTTTTAAAGATGTTTAGAAATTTTTACTGGTAAACAAGACTTAAATACTGATTGAGAAATTTATTTAAGCATTGTATACAAACACATAATTTACCTTTACTGACATACTCTCACCAAAACACAATTTTCCCTCTCTCACTTTCTTCCCTCTTGCATTCTGCAATTTTAACTCCAATAATCTGTTCATTCCCTCCCTCCATTTCCACCGTTAGGCTGCTAGGTCATGCTCCATACATCCCATAATTGCAATGTGAGTGCAGAGTGCCAACGTCTGGTCCCAGCGAGCATGCCAGAAATCATTACTGATGGATGGCTGGGACTCAGACGGTAGCATGCCGGATCTCCTCCACTGAAGCTCTCATTCTCTCTCCGGCTCAACAGGCTCAGCAATCATTATTCAGAAGAGAAATATCATGTGCAAAATGTAACGAGATCGGGTGGTTAAAGAAATAGTTCACGCAAAAATGAAAGTTTTATGATCATTTATGTACCCTCATGTTGTTCCAACCCCGTATAGCTTTTTTTTTCATCCATGCAAAACAAAAAATGACTCGCCTCCACCGGGCTCTCCCTTGCCCTGATCACTCTTCCCAAGCTTCTAATCACCTGCACCTGCACACAGTTTCACTAGTAATCAAGAACAGCTCAAATATCTGTCACAGCCACACAGTCATTGTCTAGTCTCCCTTAGGATCACACAGACCTCACTGCTCTTCCACAGCAATGTCCTCTATCTTTGTGCGCTCTTCATCATTGTTGCTTATTCATCAGTGACTGACTACAGCAAACCAAACTACTCTGAAACCAGCTAAGTTCATTTATCATTCTACTCACCTGTTTTTTTAAATGTTTCAATAAAGTTCCCGCATCTGGGTTCACCATCCATCTGCGTGTGTTACCTTCCTTACATTACCTTCTGGATCTTCATCTCTTCTTGGACGATATTGAAATGCTGGTTAACCAGTATCGTCGAGCTCTCACCTCATCTTCGTCTGCATCCACTTCAATCTCCAATACTACCAACCCATGAGAATCTGTCGGTATTCAGCATCCCGCTACCACTCCGCTTCCTACTGTCACTTCTTCTACTTCTTCCTCGGTGAGTTCAGCTGGTTCCTTGGACTCTCCAGCACCCTATGCTGGTTTGGCGGAGGATTACAATGGCTTTCTACTTCAGTGTTCACTTGCTATGGAGATGTAGCCCCACAGATTCAGTACTGAGAGAGCGAAAATAGTGTTTATCATCTCCCTCCTCACTGGGCGAGCTTTGCAGTGGGACACCACCATATGGGAGCAGGATGGATCTGTCACTCACTCCCTCAAAGCATTCATCTCGCAATTCAAAGAGGTCTTTGGCCGTGCCGTTGGAGATTCCCATGTTCACGACCAGCTCTATTACCCCCGCCAGATGAAGCGGTTGATATCCGATTATGCCATCCTGTTCAGAACTTTAGCCGCAGCTAGTGGATGGAATGAGCCATCCCTCTTGACCACTTATCACCAGGGACTCATATGATGACACTATGGGGTTAGAGCGATTTATTCAATTTTCCATAAGAGTAGCCAATTGTATGAATTCCTGCCAGTCAGAAACTATTCCTCATCCATGCTTGACTTCTTCCACTGCCCATCAGAATCGCCATCCTGAAACCTCTGAGGAACCCATGCAGATCGACTTTAACTCCCTCAGAACGCCAACACCGCATTCAGCTCCATCTTTGCCTTTACTGTGGGGCTGCCGGTCATGCCATCCCCGATTGTCCAGTCCATCCGCCACATCTAACGGTGAGCTCTGGTTGGTGCAACATTCTCCCGTAATGTCCTGAGCATCAGGTGAGGTCCTGTACTGGGGTGAGTCCTGCTTTTGGAGTTGCCTGACACTTCCTCGTTGAGTCTCTAGTGCCATTACCATTCTGATCTACCATGTCCTGCATCTGTCTTTGCCACCTCCATAGAAAGTCCCATGAGCAATCGTAAACTTGACATCCCTCCAATCTACCTGAACTACCGAGATGTCTTTAGCCCTCAAAGAGCTTCACAGTTACCACCTCATCGACCCTGGGACTGTGCCATTGATCTGCTGCAGGGAGCACCATTACCATGATTTATCCTCTCTCACTACCTGAACAGAAGGCCATGGAGGAGTATGTGGAGGAAGCACTCAAACAAGGATACATTTGTCCCTCAACATCCCCTGCGACTTCGAGTTTTTTCTTCGTCTCCAAGAAGGATGGAGTTTTAAGGCCCTGCATAGATTATCGTGCTCTGAATGAGGTCACTGTAAAGTTTCAGTACCCTCTACCCTTGGTCCCGGCTGCTCTGGAGACTCTCACCGGCTGCTCACCAAGCTCGATCTGTGCAGTGCGTACAACGGTGTTCACCAAGTTTGATCTGTGCAGCGCGTACAATCTCATCTGAATACGGATGGAGATGAATGGAAAACTGCCTTTATAACACCTACTGGCCACTATGAGTACTGGGTGATGCCGCATGGCCTGACCAACACCCCCTCCATGTTCCAAGGGTTCATGAATAAGATTTTCTGGGAATACCTTCGGCGATTCGTCCTCATTTACATCAACGACATCCTCATCTTCTCCCGAACCCTATCTGATTATACACAACACGTCACCTTGGTCCTGGAAAAGCTCTGTGAACATCAGTTGTTCCTCAAGGAGGAGAAGTGCACATTCCATCAGCCCTCTGTCCAATTCCTGGGATATTACATCGGTCCCAAAGGCATACAGATGACCTAGGGAAGATCCAAGCAGTACAGACATGGTCACAACCGACTACATTCAAGGACTTGCAAGGCTTCCTTGGATTTGCAAACTTTTACCATTGTTTTATTAGGAACTACAGTACCATCACAGCACCTCTCACCTCCCTCATGTGTGCCAAGCCAAAATCTCTGTCCTGGTCCTCCCAAGCCAGTCACACCTTCCAGCGACTCAAAGAGTCTTTTACCACTGCTCCAGTTTTCCAATATCCAGACCCTGAATGACCTTTCGTAGTCGAAGTGGATGCCTCCACCACTGGTGTCTGAGCCATCTTTTCTCAGTGGCAGGGGAATCCTCTCAAGCTTCACCCATATGCCTTCTTTTCCAGAAAATTGTCCCTGGTGGAGCAGAACTATGACATTGGCAACCGGGAGCTTCTAGCCATCAAGCTGGCCCTGGAGGAGTTGCGCCACTGGCTTGAGGGTTCCCATAATCCGTTCCAAGTAATTACTGACCACCGAAACCTCGAATACCTCCGGGAGGCACGGCGGCTGAACCCTCGTCAGGCCAGGTGGGCCCTATTCTCACATGCTTCAATTTCACCATCACCTATCGTCCAGGGTCCAAAAACATCAAGGCGGATGCCCTCTCCCGGCTTCATTCTCCTGACACTACCACTGTCACTCCAGAACCCATCCTTCCTCCATCCCTCATTGTCAGCCCCATTCAGTGGACCTTGGATGAACAAATTGCTGAAGCTACCTCCACTGAGCCTGCTCTGCCGGGGTGTCTGGAGGGACGCACCTACATGCTCACATCTCTCCGCTTGCTTCTCCTAGACTCCCTTCACTCCTTCCTGGGCACAGGCTACCCAGGCATCCATCAGACCCTCTCACTCCTCAGTGATCGCTACTGGTGGCACCGTATGTCTCAGGAAGTCCAACACTTCATCCAACCCTGCCCCAAATGTGCCATGTCAAAGTCCCCTCATCATCTTCCATCTGGCAAACTCCTTCCACTTCCCATACCTCATCATCCCTGGTCAAACCTAGGAGTGGACTTCGTAACCGATTTACCATCATCCAATGGTTACACCTGTGTTCTAGTGGCAGTTGATCGATTCTCCAAAGCCTGTCGATTGGTACCTCTGAAGGGCCTACCTACAGCTCTACAGACCGCGGAAGCGCTATTCCATGTTTTCTGAAACTTCAGCCTCCTGGAAGACATAGTGTCTGACCGTGGTCCCCAGTTCATTTCCCAGGTCTGGAAGGCATTCTTCTCCATCCTAGGGGTGTCAGTCAGCCTCTCGTCTGGTTATCACCCTCAGACTAATGGACAGACAGAACAGAAAATCCAAGAGACCGGACGCTTCCTGAGGACATACTGCCACAGCCATCAACACAGCTGGAATCGTTTCCTTCCTTGGGCCGAGTATGCCCAGAACTCCCTCCGACAACCTGCTATGGGGCTAACTCCCTTTCAGTGCATGCTCGGCTTTCAACCTCCCTTGTTCCCATGGTCTGATGAGCTAGGGCTTCGGGTCGACTGGGGAAAGAGCAAGCTCCTCCTGGTTCAGAGCATCTCTTTTCTCGGCTTGGAGTTGGACTCAGTCTTGATGACGGCGCGTCATGAACAAGCGCACACAGTCAGTGCTGACCTGTTTGAAGGCGTTCAGACAGAAGACAGCGGTTCCACTGAAACTGTTTGTAGTCACTCCGCTCGGGTTGATGCATATGAGACCGCTTCAGCACTGGCTCCAGACTCGAGTCCCGAGATGGGCATGGTGCTGCGGGACACATCGCGTGGCCATCACGCCGGTCTGTCACTGCCTCTTCAGCCCTTGAACCGACCTCACATTTCTACAGGCAGGCGTTCCCCTAGAGCAGGTCTCCAGGTGCGTCGTGGTTACGACAGACACCTCCAAAACGGGCTGGGCGCTGTATGTAATGGGCCCACGGCTGCGTTGGCACATCAACTGCCTCGAGTTGTTGGCAATTCTGCTCGCCCTGCGGAGGTTTCGGCCGTTGATCCAGGGCAAGCATGTGTTAGTTCGGACAAACAACACGGCAACGGTGGCATACATCAACCGTCAAGGTGGTTTATGCTCCCGTTGTATGTCACAACTCGCCCAACATCTCCTCCTCTGGAGTCAGCAGCACCTCAAGTCGCTGCGAGCCACTCACATCCCGGACCCCCAAAGATGCACAGTCGGATACGGTGCTTTCCTTCCTGCAGGAGAGTTGGAAGGGTGGCTGTCCCCCTCCACCTTGAAGGTGTATGTAGCCACTATTGCGGCACACCACGACACAGTGGACGGTAAGTCCTTAGGGAAGCACGACCTGATCATCAGGTTCCTGAGAGGTGCCAGGAAGTTGAATCCCTTCAGACTGCGCCTCATTCCCTCATGGGACCTCAAGGTTCCCACGACCCCTTTTAGAGATCAGGTATTGAACATGCAAGCACTGCCCCAGGAGGAGGCAGACCCAGCCCTGTGTCCGGTGCACGCTTTACGCATCTATTTGGATCGCACACAGAGATTTAGAGTCTCTGAGCAGCTCTTTGTCTGCATTGGTGGACAGCAGAAAGGAAGCACTGTCTCCAAGCAGAGGATCGCCCACTGGCTCATTGACACCATAACAATGGCGTATCATGCCCAGGACGTGCCGCCCTGGCAGGGCTATGAGCCCATTCTACCAGAAGTGTGGCAGCCTCCTGGGCCTTGACCAGTGGCGCCTCTCTAACAGACGTTTGCAGAGCAGCGGGCTGGGCAACATCCAACACCTTTGCGAGGTTCTACAATCTCCGGGTGGAACCGGCTTTGTCCCGTGTAGTGGCAGTCACAAGCAGGTAAGTCCGGGACAGCTGAGCAGGTGTATCGCTTGCGCATAGTGCCTTTCACCTCCCCTGAGCTGAAGACGTGTGCTGTTGACTCCCAGTAGTATTCACAAACTGTGTTCCCTGGATGATTTCCTCCGAGCCCTGTGGCAGACAAGTTTGCGGAGAAACTCGCTGCTGGCTCAGTACATGTGCTAACTAAGCCCTGTACTGGGGTAGGTGCTCCGCATGTGTTGGTTCCCCATAGGTAACCCCATGCGACGTATATCTTCCACTAATTCGTTTCCCTGTTGGTAAACTGCGTCTTCCTTCACCATGTTTGTAGAAACTCCTCCCCCGTAGGGTAGGACCTACCATGGGACTTCTCCACATGACATAAACCCCCCCCGACGTAGACCTGGTGGCCCCAGTTGGTTAACTCTTTTTTTGGGGAGAGGAAAAAAAAAGAGGATAAGAGGCCACAACTGGGCTAGCCTATCTTTATCTTTTGGGCAGTCGACTTGTCCCCGAAGGGCCGTTCGACACTCATAACAGCGTTGGTCAGGATGCTGGTATTTGTGGTCAGTTGCTTCTATGTCAGAGACTGTCAATCCGTGCATCTTATCACATGGCTTGTTGAGCACGTAGCACGTGTGGAGGCCCACGATATTCCACGCAGCATCCATGCACAACTCACCACGTGCCCCACCGAGTGCGAGAACCACATTATAGCTACCATGAGGAGGTTAATCCAATGTGACTCTACCCAACCTAGCAACTGGGCCAATTGGTTGCTTAGGAAGCCTGACTGGAGTCACTCAGCACGCCCTGGATTCGAACTTGTGACTCCAGGTGTGGTAGTCTTTACAGCATTTATTAATCTTCATGTTAGTTTATATAAATACAATTGTTCAGTGTTAGTTCATAATATGTTAACTAATGTTAAAAGTGCTGTAAGCAAATTTAGCCATTCTACTTCCACGAGACTAAGCAGTTGGATTAGCCATGCCACCTTTTTCCAAAACCCTGCACTCCAGAGATACCAAATGAGCTTTGTTAAAACCGACTGGCGAACCAGCTGGCTGGTGTTTTTACGGACATTTTCAACCTTTCCCTCTCTTTGTCTGTAGTCCCCACATGCTTTAAAAACATCCACCATTGTGCCTGCTCCAAAACAATCAAAAATAACTTGCTTAAATGACTGGCGTCCTGTTGCTCTGACCCCCATCATCAGCAAATGCTTTGAGAGACTAATCAGAGATTACATCTGCTCTGTATTGCCTCTCTCTCTTAACCCGCTGCAGTTTGCTTACCGCAACAACCGCTCCACTGATGATGCCATTGCATCTACAATACACACTGCTCTCTCCCACCTGGAAAAAAAGAACACTTATGTGAGAATGCTGTTTGTAGACTACAGCTCAGCATTCAACACCATAGTGCCCTCCAAGCTAGATGAGAAACTCCAGGCTCTGGGCTTAAACAGCTCGCTGTGCAGCTGGATCCTGGACGTCCTGTCAAGCAGACACCAGGTGGTTAGAATAGGCAGCAACATCTCCTCCTCACTGACCCTCAACACTGGAGCCCCGCAGGGCTGTGTTCTCAGCCCACTCCTGTATTCCCTGTACACACATGACTGTGTGGCAACACATAGCTCCAATGCCATCATTAAGTTTGCTGATGACACGACGGTGGTAGGTCTGATCACTAACAATGATGAAACAGCCTACAGAGAGGAGGTGCACACTCTGACACACTGGTGTCAGGAGCACAACCTCTCCCTCAACGTCAGTAAGACAAAGGAGCTTGTGGTGGACTTCAGAAGAAAAGACAGAGAACACAGTCCCATCACCATCAATGGAGCACCAGTGGAGAGAGTCAGCAGCTTCAAGTTCCTGGGTGTCCACATCACTGAGAAACTCACATGGTCGGTCCACACTGAAGCCATTGTGAAGAAGGCTCATCAGTGCCTCTTCTTCCTGAGATGGCTGAGGAAGTTTGGAATGAACTGCCACATCCTCACACGGTTCTACACCTGCACTGTAGAGAGCATCCTGACTGGCTGCATCTCCGCCTGGTACGGCAATAGCACCGCCCACAACCGCAAAGCACTGCAAAGGGTGGTGCGAACTGCCAGACACATCATCGGAGGTGAGCTTCCCTCCCTCCAGGAAATATATACAAGGCGGTGTGTGAAAAAAGCTCGGAGGATCATCAGAGACTCCAGCCACCCGAGCCATGGGCTGTTCTCACTGCTAACATCAGGCAGGCGATATCGCAGCATCAGGACCCGCACCAGCCGACTCCATGATAGCTTCTTCCCCCAAGCAATCAGACTTTTGAACTCTTGATCTCCCACGATCAAATACATCAGCACTGCACTTTATTACCCTTACTCTTATATCTTACACCGGACTGTCATAAATTATATTATTATTATATTATATTCTCTCTTAACAACTGACTATCAATCGACAGCCTGAATGTCAATACAGTACAATACTGTACATTCTATATATACTATATATACTTTTTTGTATGTTATTATTTGTATATTGTTGAGTGTAATTATGTGTATATCAGATGTTTAAATTATGCTGTGTTAATTTGATGTTATTGTAAATTGGTATATGTCCCATCACTGTCACGACTGCTATGTTGATCGGAACTGCACCCAAGAATTTCACACACCATTGCACTTGTGTATATGGCTGTGTGACAATAAAGTGATTTGATTTGATTTGATTTGACATGAGCAGAAACGGTTCTCAAAAACAACAGCAGCAAAATAGCGCCCTCAACTGACAACTATTATGAGCAACATGGCATAAAAATGACATTTAGCCTCAATAATTCACTGCAACTACAGTACTATGATGAGAACGTGCAAAATGATTGTCAGGCATAAAGCATCATTGTCTGCGGTCCTCAGACACATTTTTGTTTGCTATTTACAGAGTCTAGAGCTGTCACAGAGACTGGTGAGATATCTTTGTTTTAGTGATATCTTTCAGGCTGCAGTAAAAAATGAAAGAATACATTTCCATGAAAAAATCTTACAGCACCTTTAACATGTACAACATTTAATTAAAAAACGTATATGTTTGAAATCAACATAAACCAAGATTACTAAATGCTGTAAAAGTATTAAATGTTAATGTACATTAGTTAACTAATGCTAACAAATACAACCTTAGTGTAAAGTGTTACTATTTCTGGTAGGGTCTTGGAACTTGATTATATCTAACAAGTTTATTTTTTTTGGCAAAACAATCTATTATGTAATGTTTTTATATTTGAGGGTGCACCCTCTTTCTTAAATATTTATTACATTTCCAAGGTAAAACAGAAACATTTTTATATATGCTTTTGGTTGCTTGATGATTCTTAACACTGTGGTTTATTTATTTATGAGAAAATACATGACTTTGCTTTTTAAATGTTGTTTTAATCTTTCAACAAACAAAGAGCGGGACTGAAATGAATAAAAGCAAACAGCACAAATAAACAAATTCTAACAGCCATGTGATTTTCTATCAAGTCATTTTGTCTGGCAGAAGATGCACTCCAATAGTAAGACTTTGAATGAAAGCCCAGCTAAATATACATACAAGGGAGAGGAGGTTAGTAAATTCACACCGGTCTGGAGTTCGAATGTGTAGGAAGCTCGACCGGGCATCACACTGACCTGCTAACTCAACTGACCACAAGGTGTGGGATTTCTAACCCACATGAAAAAACAATTCACAGTGAATTTACAGCTGCGGGCAAGACCGGGCGGATTAATGAAACTACACTGATGTCATGGGGTTTGATTAGATGTGGTATAAGAAACAATGGCAGTATCATCATAATAAAGATTTATGTGCTGTTTAAAGGTCTCCCTGAAAGCAAAAGGCCACAAATTACAACAAAAAACTCCCTAGAATTGAATAAGGATTTTGAGGATGCTTAAAAGGGAAAAATACTCTGTTAGAATACTAGATAGGTGTTCGCTAGCCAAAGGTTTCACCGTTAGAAACAGGGAGGGGGGAATACTTGAGGAACGTTGAAAAAGAGAGAATGCCTTATAAACAGAATATAGTCTAATATGATTTTTCCCTCTGTGTTAGAAAGGGACAAACATGATTTCTGAAGCACAAGCTCTTTCAAGAAGAATACAGAATGTTCTCTGATTCTCTGCCGGACATCTGTCCAACTGAGCATCATGTTCAATCCAGACACATTTGGCTGCATTCATAAAACATGAGCGGGGGCTGTTTGTATGTCAAAATTCTAAGAATGATGCCATTTTGCTCTTATTCCTACACTGAAGACCATAATAAGTTGACTTTACTCAATTGATTGAGTAAACTCATTCCCTCAGTTTAATTGAGTTCCCTTAACATATCTAAAAATTCACATTAACTTAACTTGGTGTTCATACAGAATGAACTTAACTACTGTATTTAAGATAAATTAACTAGATGCAAATGGACTAAAGATTTGCTATGTTAATATTGTTGTTTCTACGTAATAAATTTAATTGAATAGACTCGAATTTAGGTCATACATTAACAGAGCTCAAATAAAGAAGATTATAACCGATTCTATTTGATAAACTTAATTCTACACAGAAATTGGTCAAAGGGGACACAGATCATTCCAATGGTGACACACAAAACTACTGTTCGCAAAAACAAACAAAAAACAAACAAAAAAACATAAATAATACTACAAAAGTGCTAAAACTTCTATGCATTTTTAATAAAAGTTCAAATTCCACCAAAAGTGTTAAGGTGAAGGGGAAGAGGCAAATCCAAAACTGTGAAAATAAACCAGATTTATTGAAGACTCAAACACAGGGAAAATACTGGATAAACCACTGTATTTAAACACAAACTGGTTACAGTATTTGAGGGCATCCGACAGAACAGAATCCACAGCAATGCCATGAAGAGCAATGGGAAAGGTGAAGGATGAAATCAGAGATCGGGTGGGCTGAGGGGAAACAACTGGACCCACGTCGAGGAGAAGGACCTGGAAGTCTCTAGGAGGACAGTCTGGCAGGCTGATAGTTGAAGATGGCGGCAACCACTTACTCAGTGGTGGACAGTGACAGAAGTTTCCAGGCTGGTGGAAAAGGGTAAGTCTCACACAGGAACTAATCCGAGAGGGCTGAGAGAAACCAGAGTGGAACACGGTGAGAACTGGAGACTGGGGAGGACTGCCTGTGATGGCAGAAAACAGACAACACAAACAAGAGAGTCAACATCGAATGAACCGGCTGACGACCTAGGCACAACTGCTTTTGCTGAAGGCACAAGACAATCTGGTACAAGAAAGCACCACACAAGAGGGAGTACACGGTATATATCCACAATATTCTCAGTGAGTCCACTGTATTTCGCTAGGTGGGCGGAATTTCCGGTTGGCTAGCGGAAGTGCGATTGGTTGGCGCATTGTGTGTAGCCGGTCTCTGCTTGCTTGCATGTCATGCGGTTTGATTCTTGCTTTATAAACATTGTAAGATGTCTTTAAAATTTGCCAGACAATGTGTGCAATTAATGGTTATCTTAATAATCAAGCGAAACTAAAGTTTTATCTAAAACAGCAATGTTATGATCAGAAACCACTCGCACAGCGCTCCAGTCCCGTCTTCCAGTCCAGTCTTCCATCGGCTGCCTACAGAAGGATTGTCTTAGGAACATCTGTTTGAAAAAGCTTGGATTAATTAGTTTGTGCGCTCTTTTCACTTTATTGGCAAGAAGTCAACAGCGGGGGGTTACTCATATTATCCACCGTTACGGTCTGATTTCGATAGACGTCCATAAACGGAGCGCACTGAATTACATAAAAGAAAACATTATCGTGCTAACAGGTGTGTGTACATGTACTGAAAGTTCATTAGAGATTTTGAGAGTTTGTTCATTTCTATTCAGCATCGGCCTTTGTGAATGCTTCATGTGTTTTAAAATGGCATTATTACTGCATATAAAAAGGAACAGTGTTTTTACTGAACTGTCTGCTAGTAGTGACGAGGTTTTCATGCTGTGATGCTAAATGAATAAATTCTACAGTGAAAGACCATAATTATTAGATGAGACATGTACAGTAGTGAGATGTTTTATCACGTTTGAAATTAATTGTATTCTGATTTTCCTCTTTCCTGCATGCAATTCACTTTCTTTTGAGTGTCTTTGCAGAATGTGCATTTAGAAAACAATGTGGAAATTAATTCAGTATCAATTACATTTATTTGTACAGTGCTTTTAATAATGCATACTGTTATATAGTTGCTTTCTAGAGAACACTGAACTTTTGTGTACAATGTTTATAATATATGTCCAAATTTGCATATATTGCATGTTGTTCTTTTTGTATGGTAAATTGTATTGTGAGGCTGCTAAAACATCGTTATTTCCTACACAAGAACAATACATTCAATCTATCAACAGGATCAGTTGTTCAGTCAACACTAAAACATTTCATGTAGGTTATAGCATTTAGATACAGAGATTATGTATGTAAACTAACGATTATAAAGCTAGATTGAGCTTACTACACATTCATCTCACGCAAAATAATTGTATTTTATCAACAAAACAAAAAAAATGGCAGCATGACAGTATCAACGCCTGAGTCCTGTAATACACGAGCATCCTGCTGTCTAAACCTCCCCTGTATCTGCTGTAAGTACATAATCTCTGTACAACAAACTCTTCAGGTTCTGACTAGACTCAATATATGCTTTAAAATAAACATAATTATCTACAGTTCTCAAAACATGTCCAATTTTACAGCTGTGAAGGTGCTAATAGGCTATATAGCTTTTCAGGTTAGTCTGCTCAGGTTCTTCCATCGATGGAAAAAGACTCAACAAAATAACTAAAATGCTTCTATTTGCGATATTTGGCCATCATCCTGAAATCCATAATCATTAACAGATAGGTGAGGAAGAACAATATCACCTCACTATAATTCTGTGATCATTTGTACTCAAGTTTCTGTCATTTTTAATGCTGCTAGTACATAACATAATGGTGTTTACCCTTAACCGGAAGTTCCACCCACATGGGACTCAGAAATATTGTGGATGGGGAGAAATTAACTTCCAACAAGGAACAGGTGATGCTAATCAAGCTATGTGCTGGCACACACCTCAGCCCCTGCAGGGCAACCCTGTGTACAAAAGAAAATGCTGGGAACAGACAGAGATAGAACAGACTCGCCAAGCAGATCATCCAGCAACCCTGACAATAAGGCTATGTTCAGACTGCCACTAAAAATCAGATTTTTTGAATATTCAGATTGTATCCAGATGAGTTGATAGTCTGGACAGCAAAAAACCACATGAAATCTGATTTTTCCGAATCTGATTCAAACCACATTGGAAGGTGGTTTCAAATGCGATTTAAATCAGATTTTGTTCAGATGCGTCTCAGTCCGGACGCTCTGGCAGCTCAAATTGGATTTCAAATGGTCTTTTGCGTCACTCTTAACGTGACACAAAACGATGATGTCAAAAATTGGTGACGGAAATGCCGGAAGTATTCATAAACCAGCTGTGACTGCAGCACGGAACATCACAATATTTACCAGTCCCTGGTCAGAGTTCTGCACCGCGACTGGACAGGGCGCTTATTTGGAGAGCGAGATGATGCACCTCCATTTTCCCCACAACTGTTTTGAAAGCATCATCACGTGGGTACACCTACGTTGTTACCAAAGCAACCCATGCAGATAAGTTGGTTATGTCTGAACGTGCAAATCTGATTTGATCACTTGCAATTAATATTGCGGACAGTCTGCCTGAAAAGATCTGGTTTGAGAAAAAATCCGATTTGCCTGCAGTCTGAACATAGCCTAAGTTCCTTTTGACCAAGGAAACATAAATAAATAATTTAAACACAAGGGACTATCAGAATTCTCCATAACCTAATTTTTTTGAGTTATTAACACTTAAAATCTTAAGTCTATGGATTTTTAAGATAAATACATTTAAGGAGCATATATATTAGAGTTATGAGCCCAAAACTTCCATAAAAGATGTGTATGATTTTCTTTCTTCTGCTGAACACCAACAAAGATTTTTTGATTTTTTGTTAATTTCAGCTCTGTAGGACCTTTGAATGCAAGTGAATGGTGACCAGACCTTTGAAGCTCCAAAAATCACATTAAGGCACCATAAAAGTAATCCATACAATTTAATTGGTTTAATATGTCTTCTGAATCAATCCAGTTGGTTTTGGGTGAGAAATCCTTTTGACTATAAATCTCCACTTTCACTTTCAGAATGTGAAAGTGAACGTTAAGATTTATGGTAAAAAATAACTTAAATATTGATCTCTTTCTCACCCATGCTTATCATATCGCTTCTGAAGACATGAATTTAACCACTGGAGTTGTATGGATTACTTTTACGCAGCCTTTATGTGCTTTTTGGACCTTCAAAGTTCTGGTCACCATTCACCTGCAATGTATGGACCTACAGAGCTGAGATATTCTTCTAAACATCTTTGTTTGTGTTCAGCAGAAGAAAGAAAGACATTAACATCTGAGATGGCATGAGGGTGAGTAAATGATGAGAGAATTAAAATTTTTGGGTGAACTATCCCTTTAAGAATAAGTGTCATTCATTAAAGGTTCACAAGTGTTAAGACTTAGACTTTGGATATGTATCCTAACATAGTTAGGAGTAGCACGATGACAAAGCACTCTCCAACAAAGAAAGGATGTGTTGGACTTACTGTATATGATAGTAGAATTTGGGAAATGTTTTTATTTGAGCGAACAGGGGAAATATATATATATATATATATATATATATATATATATATATATATATATATATATAGCATCACATTTTGTTTTCATTTAATGAACACATTGAAACTCATTATTGTGGATGCAGAGCAACATTAAGCATCTAAAACATTATAGGGCTACATACATGCCTAAGCTTTCATTGGGCTGCAATACTAGTCAAGTATTAATAAAACTATAAAAATCAACAAATGAAAAGAATCAACAATTACTTTCATAATTTTTTTGGATATCTGCGCGGCACGGAGAACCTCTGCCAGTGACGCCACTGTACTGCAGTACAAATGCATTTCTGTGGGGAAAAAAAAGACAGGGTCAGGTTTAAGAAAAATAGTACAGAGTTGCATCTGAAAAGTGCCTGACCCAAGCACTTCATAAAAAAACACTTTATAGAAGCTCATAGTTATGTGTAGTTACATCATATTCATTTATTCTTATCTGTAAATATTATAAACTCACAACACACATGCGCCACAACCAAATGAAGCGCAACGATGATTGAAGGGCGCTGTAGTCACGTAATTCCAGAAGAGGAACCCCTGGAAGAATTATTATTACATTCCAAACCTGCAAACTAGAAGGTTAAGACTTTGGCTTTATCTAATGTTATCTTTTAATAGTTGGTTGCCCAGCATATATAATTTAATGTTTTTTAAATCTGAAGACACAAAGAATTCCAAGCCAAATATAAACTTTATGTTTACATTTTTAAGAGTTTTGAGCATAAAAAGATCTAATATGTAAATAAAATCTGGGACTGGAAAATTCAGGGTTCGTGTAGTTCAACTGGAGGATGGTGCTAGCAACAGCAAGATCATGAGTTCTATCAGGATGACTCACAGACTTGAGTGAGATTTAAGATGACATTTATTTGATGAATATAAAACAGAAATGTCTCTCTTTGGCGTAAGCCCCGTCTGGCGGTCTGAAGAAGTTGTACTCGGAACCGTCATACCCTGCCGGAGATAGGAGGCAGGGGCGAGGAGCCTACCCCTCTGCAGGACGGGACTCAACTGGTGGTGGTGGGGTGGTGGAGGTTGCCGTGTTAGCACACCGAAACAGCAATGTGATAGATTGTGAGCAGATTATAAAGCAATGGCTTACATGTGATTGGCTAGGAGTTACCTAGCTAATGGTGCAATGATGTACAGCTGCTAGTCTTCCCGCTAGAACTACGCTGCGCTTACATTTCAGTTATCAGGGAACACACAAACTGATCAAAATGTTTACGCTGAATGCACTGTAATTCACTTTGGATAAAAGCATCTGCCAAATGCTTAATTGTAAACATACAAATGGAAACAGCAGTGTTGTTAATCTTAAATTAATCAGTCAGTATGCTTTATGGAGGCTTATACATCGGTGAAAACCAGCATGACATTTGACTAATTATTTGAAATGTTTAAACCATTTAAATGTTATTTCCGGAGCTATTGTCATTGTGCCCCCGAGCACGACATTTAACCCCAATTCAAGTGCTAATGCTGTTATCTGTGCTCTGTGTCAGCAGTTGTCAGGTTAAATAAAATCAATTAAAGACCAAAACCTGTTTAAAAGTCTTGTGTTTAATAAAAGCGTCCACAGCCTTCTCATACAGAAAAGATATACATAAAACATATTAAATGCATATAAAACCCTTTGTTTTAACAGGTCTTCATCAGAGTAATGGATTTATTCTATGACTATTAATGAGTGCTTGTTTTTGGAGGAATTGTAGCCTAAGGTACTCGAGTATGTCATACACCTCTCCATAAGAGAGTCTGCTCTTCCATGAATTCATTAAACATTGATAGCCGCGAGTCAGTTGAATAGAGAAAAACCCCAGGGTCTAGATGAATATGGTGAGAAACGTTCACTAGAAAGGGAGGAAAAGGAAGTAGGCTTAACACAATGACATAGAGCTGTCAGAGAGAAAACACACTCATTCACACACAAACAAAAAAATAAAAAGGAATTAATGATGATGTTTCTCCATCCCTACCACACAGACAAACACAAGCACACACCAGCGTTTGGGAGTAACTGACTAAAAGTAGCGACACTATTAAACTAACTTACATTTTTTGCGCAATGTAACAGTAGCTTTGCAATGTTCAAAAATGTGCAGCTTTTCCAATAAGATAATTTTCCTACAAGTAGTGGTGTAGTCTAGACCTTTTACTATCGGCATAAGTCTGGTCCACATTGCAGCAAATTCTGGTCAAGAACCAACTTAGTGGCCGTTCAGAGCAAATGCATTCTTGCACTGAAAAAAGCTAGATGCATCACAAAGAATATAGCAGAACGGTGTCTTAAGATGAATTTTTAAAAGTTATTTTAACTCGACACAATGGCTAAAAGAATGTGCCGTTTCAGCGCAAGAAACCAGAAAAACAACAAGACACAGCGCAACAGTCATAGACGCATATTTACATATGCAGAAAAACACCAAAATGTTTCTGAAGTGAACAGGCCCTTAGACTGGTAGAGGTCATCTTCAATCACAGTTCGTTTAGCTGTTTCTTGCTGTTTAGAGGTGGGTTTATTCGAAATTCCACAATAATAGACTACTGTAAAAAAATAAAATAATAATAATTCAAATAATGCCGCACTAGTCTCCGCAAATGGTTTTACAGAAAATTTGGGTAGACGTGAATTTTTCAGTACTTTGTAAACACAACTTCATACCGACGAACTGTTTCAAAAGAGATTTGCCAAAGTCATCATTCAAGAGTTTAATCTTGTGTTTTAGTATTTGTGATTCTTATTATGTGCTTACAATTACCTTATCATTATCTGAAAGATATTGTTTCCTAAATCAATGTAGTTAGCTACTTGTATTAAGTAATCTGAATTCTAGATTCTTTTCAAAGTGGTACTCTAGTTTGACTGTAGTTTAAATACAGTGGCAAGAAAAAGTATGTGAACCCTTTGGAATTATCTGGTTTTCTGCATTAATTGGTCATAAAATGTGATCTCATCATCATCAAAGTCACAAGTATAGACAAACACAATGTGCTTAAGCTAACAACACACAAACAATTATAATATCAGCTCAGCCATATTCTTAGGATGCCTGGTGTGAACGGCTCTCTTGAGGTCATTCCACAGCATCTCTATTGGGATAAGGTCTGGGCTCTGACTTTTTTTGAAACCATTCTGTAGTGGATTTACTTCTATGTTTAGGGTCACTGTCCTGCTACATTACCCAACTTCTACCGAGCTTCAGCTGGCGCACAGTCATCCCGACATTATCCTGTAAGATATCTTGATATACTTGGGAATTCATTTTTCCCTTGATGATGGCAGACTGCCCAGGCCTGAAGCAGTTCCAGATCATGTTCTCTCAACCGTACTTCACCGTTAGGATGATGTTTTCATGTTGGTATGTGGTGCCCTTTTTATGCCATACATAGTGCTGTGTGTTCTTCCCAAACAATTCAACCTTAGATTCATCTGTCCACAAAACATTTTAACAGTAGTGTTGTGGAGTGTCAAGGTGGTCTTTGGCAAACTTCAGGCACGTAGCACTATCCTGACATGGACACCATGCCTGTTTAATGTTTTTTGACTCATAAACTGTTAGAATGATTCCTTCAAGTCTTTAGCTGTCACTCTAGGGATCTTTTTTACCTCATTGAGCATTCTGCGGTGTGTCCTTTGAGTCATCTTGGCTGGACAGCCGCTTCTAGGGAGAGTAGCCACAGTACTAAATAGTCTCCATTTATAGACAGTTTGTTTAACTGTGGACAGATGAATATCTAAGCTCTTCAAGATAACTTTGTAACCCTTCATGCAAAGCAACAATACTTCATCGTAGGAGATTTCTTTTTTAGCGAGGCGTAGGTCCATGTCAGCAGATGCTTCTTGTGAATAGAAAACTCAAGATGTTTGAGTGCTTTTTATGAGTCAAAATAGCTCTAACCCACAACTCCAATCTCGTTTTATTAATTGGATGCCAGGTTTGCCAACACCTGACTCTAATTAGCTTTTGTTGACATCATTAGCCTTGGGGTTCACATACTTTTTTCAACCTACACTGTGAATGTTTGAATGATGCATTCAATATGTACAAGAACAATATAATAATTTGTGTGTTAGTTAAAACTATTAAATGAATTAGTTATTAGTAATTGTTTATTCATTATTGTTAGATAAAGATCAAAGCAGATTGTAAGATTTTAAATCAGATTTATACATCAATGCAGGTAATTCCAAAGGATTTACATACTTTGTCTTGCCACTGTACTTTAAAACTGTGGCTTTTCAGACTACATGCCACAAATAATTTAAAGTATTAGTGTAGTTTATCCAACACTGACACGCACATGTTGAGTTAGTAAAGCAGAATATGAAGCACGTTGTTGGTTCCTGAAAAACCTGACAATAATGAACATCAAGATCACATGTACACAGTAGATCTCGCTCTCGCTCTCTCTCTCTCTCTCTCTCTCTCTCTCTGTCCGTCTCTCTTTCTCTTACTACATTTAGTTCTAGTTTCTCCTCAAATCCAAAAATAACCACTGGAGAAAGCTGTCAAAGCCATGCTACATTTTCTAGCCTGGCCTGGCAAGACAGAAAGAATGTGCAAGCCTAGTTACACACATACACACACACGCAAGCACACAAACACACACACACACACACACACAGAATACACACACATACAGAGAGAGAGAGAGAGTGATGGGGGGATTAAGATTGGATCAGAAAGGAATTTAGAAGCTGTACTGAAAATATTTTTGTCTAAACAGACCTATCTAAGAATGGAGCTCTCTCAAAGGCAGTTTAATTACAGGTCAGAATATTTAACATCATCTCACACATAACAAGACCAACAGGTCTAATGCATGATTTACAGTTATTATAATTTAAATCAATAGCTGAGGGTTAATAAAACCATTTAGTTTATCCAACAAATATATGCTGTAATGCAAATAATTTATTTAATAACAAGGCAAAAACACAAACCAAAACTCCCACAAGGGGGAAAAACAAACATAAACTACCCCAAAGGGGAAAAAAGGGTAATCCAGGCTGGGACAGGAAGAAACAGGACCAACCGGACTGAAACAGGAACCAGGTGGGGGTTATTGAACCAATAATAAGCAAACAAGGAGGCGGGGTATGATGTATGATGACAGAGAGACACACTACGATACAGAAACCAAACATAGCCACGTGCTCTCACAAGACAACAAAACACCAAAATGGCATGAGCTCACATTGGCAAGACAATAAGGCAATATACGCCCATGCCAACTGACAAACAAGACGGAAGAATGCATAGCCAGGAGCACTGCTGTGGGAGCGGCTGCCATGACTGAGGACGCTGGCACTGGGTTGGCCGATGCTTCAGTCGTTGGCTCTGGGACGGACGAGGCTTCAGACGCCAGCTCTGGGACAGATGAGGCTTCAGGAACTGTCTCGTTGACCGTGGCAGGCAAGGGAGCTGGCTCGTTGGCCGTGGCAGGTGTGGGCACTGGCTCATTGGCCATGGTAAGAGTGGGCGCTGGTTCATTGACCGTGGCAGGCGCGGGTGCTGGCAGCAGCAGGAGAACGGCCTCCGTGACCTTGGGCACTGACAGCAGCAGGGGAACGGCCTCCATGGCAGTTGGCGCTGACAGCGGCAGGGGAACGGACTCCATGTCCGTGGGCACTGACAGCGGCAGGGGAACAGCCTCCATGGCAGTTGATGCTGACAGCGGCAGGGGAACGGTCTCCATGTCCGTGGGCACTGACAGCGGCAGGGGAACGGCCTCTGTGGCCGTGGACATGGCTGAAGGACTGGGCTTCCTTCTCCTACGGCGACGTGAGGACCGGGACGGGGTGGGGGGGACAGGGCATGGGCTGAGAGGTGTTGAGTGATCTGGCATTCCTTCTCTGCATAAGGACATCTACCTCCACAAGACAGCAGACATGGTCCACCAGATCCAAAAAGGGCCAAAAAAAAAAAAAAAAAAAAAAAAAAAATCACCCAGACAGGAACACATGTTTGAGACAGGTGTCATCCTGGACCAGCTCCTCTGCGTAAACGCCCAAGCCACGTCCATCCTGGGAAATCATACCCAAGGTGGTACTATGAGAGACCCACTCCTTCTGGATAGGAGCTTGGTGGAGAAGCCCATCTCTGCTGGGTCCTTGAATGGCCAGTTTGTTCTGTCACACTGATGCAGGAGGCAGGACCCAAATGCAGAGTTGAAAAATAAAAGGGAATTTATTTAATAACAAGGGCAAAAACACAAACTAAAACTCCTATAAGGGGGATATAAAGTTTTATTAGAATTTTCCCATTTGACAACCTCCTGAACTAACCTTGCAATGCCAAAAAAGGTCTAACAAGTTCTAAGAAGTGTAATCTTTGTGTTCATGTTGGTTATATGAAGTCTAAAAAGTTTTCAAAAATATTTTACAAGACCAATTTTTTTTTTTGCATATATAATTAATTTTTAAATTGAATTAATTAAATAATATATTCAACTCATAAATGTAATATATTTATTTTAATATAATATAAAAATATAAAAAGAATTATTACAATTATTAATATGTATTATATAATACTCATATTTTATGTTTAATATATGTTTATAATATATTTATGTAATAACCTTTTGATATATTAAAAAATGAATAATTATAAAAGTTCATTAATTCATACATTTTTGAAAATTGATTATCATTAAGTTTTGTTAAAGTTTTCCTATTTGACAACCTCCTGAACTAAATTTGCGCTGTTATAGAAGGTCAAAATGTAAGATCTTTTTTTTTTTTAAAGGAAGAAATAAATAAAATACAGTAAAGACAAAAACAAAAGTACATAAATATAAACACAAACTAGATTCAATCTGTCAGATTGTGGTGGTGATTATGCAATATCAGGAAGCAATGTGGTGTCATACAGGAAGTTGTGCATTGTTTAGTTTGGAAGGTGTTCCAGGGAGTTTTCATGGCCTCGTTTGTGGGCTGATGATTGAAGGGAAAGGTGTGGATGTACTGCAAGGGGAAGTTTACATCCACCTACTGTCAGAGGCGCCTGTTTATCCACCACGCTAAAATAAAAACAGAAAGAAGCAAAAACAACAGGAACAGCAGCTTCCCCGAGCCACCCACGATCAGCACAAAACTCACAGCATAATCAAAACTCTGGAAAGTCTGATGTATTGTAGTCAACAGTACGGAATCTCAATATTTAGTCCTCATAATGAGGTCATTTCATGAGAAATCCTCTTTTCCTTGATCTTTTCAGGTAAGAGTTTATCGCACTGTGAAAGCAAACTGTAACTTTCAGAACTCAAATCCTTCAGAACCCGATCAGAAAACTTGGTGTCATGGTGAAGAATCATGAATGATATACAGTAAGCAGGATAGATACTATTCTATTGAAGACCAGAAGAACTATCAATCTGTCTGGGGAAAATCTGTGAAAATCCTGGCTGTGCATCTCTATTGTTTATTTCACCAGGAAACTGCAGAGATACGTACAACGAGCCATGTAATAATAATTTTGCAAAAATGTATAGAAACGTGATTCTATAAGACAAAGTTCCCCCAATCATTTTTAGTCCAATCTTAACAATTCATGAAGAACATTTTGCTCAGAAAGCCAGAGTTTATATTGGACATGAGGAAGCGACACAATCAAATAAAAAAGTTAAGAACAAAATCTGTAGAACTGAACACTGAAATGTGTTAATATTACCATGACCTGCATAGGCAATCTGCAAAATTATTAACATAACATGGACAAAATAGGACAACTGACAATTTTGTAAAAACATTAACTCCATTATGATTTACAGTCTTTATAGTTTGAGTGTTTCGTTTATAAATATCAATTAAATTTGGATGGTTTCATGCTCTCGGCAGCCAACAAAGCACATATGGTCAATACAAACCATGTTTATCCTCGTTGCAATTGGGCCCGTATCTAATAAAGCATGGGTCGTATTTTCTTTTACCTTGCTTTGTTCACCAAGCCATAGATAATTTTGCGTCATGATACTGTAGAGTTTGATTAAATATACAACCTTTAACATTAACAACAAAAGATTTGGTAAGCATTGTCTCCATCCTTTTAAAAATGAATAATCACATCCATTTTGCATTTAAATGCACCCAACCATATAATCATGCAAAGTTACAGTAGGATAGCAAAATGGATGTGATTATACATTTTTAAAAGGATGGAGACAATGCTTACCAAATCTTTTGTTGTTAATGTCAAAGGTTGTACTGTTTTTTCACTATCAGATCAGATCTGCGACTCCGTAGTTGAGAAGATTACAGTGCAGAACCTGGCACATTTCAATATTTGATCCTCAAAATGTTGCACTTTGTAAATGTATGGTTTGTAATTGCGGCAATTAACAGCACATTAGAGACAGTGCAAGACCGAACGCTCGCTAACGATACTACTCCCACACTGAACGCTGCAACTGACCCGAATCATTTCTTCATGAAGGTTTGTAAGGTTTGTTCAAGACTGCATATTTAACACAGCTGATCCCATGTTATTTTTATCTCAACCAGGAATAGCAGCAGCATTTCAAAACTGTGAAAATGTGATGTCACTAATTTCATGCTTTCATAACTTGAAAACCAAATAATCAGTGTAATGATGGAGACAAAGGTTAAGAAATTGGCTACTATTTATGGTACCAGATGGTATGGCAAAGTGTTGGCTCTCCTAAAAGGTGAAGTGTGTATTTTTTTCAATGTTTAAATACTTTTCAGTATCCCAGTTTAATACGCAGAGACAAATACACTGTAAGTAAGCCATTTGAAGGTTGATCCTACCTAAACGATGTGGATCTGTGGCAACTGCTTTGTTTGTTAGGGTATGCGGACCAGCCAGTGCATTTGGGGCGGGACTAACTGTTGATCAGTGGTGGGGAGTGTTTGGGAAACCTGTGTGAAAACAGTGATGTAACAGTTCAAGGACAGGCAAGGAGGTAGGAACTGGCTGACCAGTCAACGTAAAGTTTAATGATATAAAAGAACTTAAAGAACAACATGAAACATAAACAAACACAGACACATATGCAACGCGGCCGTGCGCGTCTCTCTCTCGAACCGGCGTTTCCGGCTGCCCTTTATCTCGCTCTCCCACTGATCAGCTGATTCAGTGCCGGCTGTGCTCAATAACGGCTCGGCCACGCCCTCCTCGTCACACTCCTACCCTGCCCAATTCAGGCCGGGGCACGACCAGTCTGACTAACCCCAACCATATAATGAGACGCTGTCCTTCCGGCCGTTCTGTCAGCCGGTGGTCCACTCCGCCTCCTGCAAACCTGGGGGAGAGACAAAGGGGGGTGTGGTGAGGGAAAGGGCGAGTGGAGACACAGTGAGAGAGAGAGGAGAGAGAGAGGAGAACTTGCACGCCAGCTCCCGGATGCACTGTCACCCAGTCCTCAACCGCTCCTCCGCCCTCTGGTGGATGCCATCTCACTCCTCCCCCGGCAGACGGCAGCGAGTCCTCCAGCCCCTAGCAGTCGGATACCACTCCTCCCCTTCTCGGCAGATGACCGCCGGCCAGCAGCGACTCCTCCGTCCCCAGGCAGACGGCCGCGGCTGCTCCCCTGGCGAATGGCAGTGGCGAGGACTCCGCGACAGTGCATCCCTCCTCCCTCCCGGGTTTCGGCACCACTGTAACAGTTCAAGGACGGGCAAGGAGGAGGCGGGAACCGGCTGGCCATTCAACGTAATTTTGATGATATAAAAGAACTTAAAACAACATAAAACATAAACAAACACGGACACACATGCAACGTGGCCGCTTGCTTCTCTCTCTCGAACCGGCATCTCCGGCTGCCCTTTATCTTGCTCTCCCGCTGATCAGCTGATACAGCACCAGCCATGCTCAATCACAGCATGGCCATGCCCTCCCCAGCTGAATTTTATTATTTTGTTAATACTTTTTCATAAGAAAAGGTTAACATAAATGAAGATGAAAGCCAAACTATTAAATGCCATGGATCAATACTTACGGAGTAATCCATTATTTTGTAGAGGGGGTCAAAATGTTATTTTTGGATCAAAACTGCAGTTAAAAAAATCACCTTATAAAGGTGGCCGCATCATTATTTTATTTTTTACACAGAGATAGGTAGGTCTGTTATTAAAATCAGTTGACTTCAGCACCCCTTGTTGCATTACATGCCAGTGGTGTGAGTCTAAACATGGAACAATAACACAAAAATTTTGGAAATTGTGGAGTGCCTACAGTTGTGCTCAAAAGTTTGCATACCCTTGGAGAATTGGTAATATATGTACCATTGTTTAAAAAAACATGAGAGAGCAGGCTAAACACATTTCTTTTATTTCTTATGGGATTCATATTCAACTGTAGGTTATAACAGAATGGCACAATCATAAAACAAAACATGGCAACAAAGAAAAAAATGACCCCTGTTCAAAACTCTGCATACCCTTAGTTCTTAATACTGTGTATTGCCACCTTTAGCATCAATGACAGCGTGCAGTCTTTTGTAATAGTTGTCTATGAGGCCCCAAATTCTTGCAGGTGGTATAGCTGCTCATTCGTCTTGGCAAAATGCCTCCAGGTCATGCAGAGTCTTTGGTCGTCTTGCATGAACCACACGTTTGAGATCTCCCCAGAGTGGCTTGGTGATATTAAGGTCAGGAGACAGTGATGGCCACTCCAAAACCTTCACCTTTTTCTGCTGTAACCACTGGAGGGTCAACTTGGCCTTGTGCTTAGGGTCATTGTCGTCCAAGAGCATCCCATGCGCAGCTTTCGTGCAGAAGAATGCAAATTGTCTGCCAGTATTTTCTGATAACATGCTACATTCATCTTGCCATCAATTTTCACAAGATTCCCCGTGCCTTTAGAGCTCACACCCCCCCAAAACATCAGTGAGCCACCACCATGCTTCACAGAGGGGATGGTATTCTTTTCACTATAGGCCTTGTTGACCCCTAAATAAAGCTCTATTTTGGTCTCGTCACTCCAAATTACAGTGTGTCAGAAGCTGTGAGGCGTGTCAAGGTGTTGTCGGACATATTGTAACTGGGCTTTTTTGTGGCATTGGCGCAGTAAAGGCTTCTGTCTGGCAACTCGACCATGCAGCTCATATTTGTTCAAGTATCATTGTATTGTGGTCCTTGAAACAACCACACCATCTTTTTCCAGAGCAGCCTGTATTTCTCCTGAGGTTACCTGTGGGTTTTTCTTTGTATCCTGAACAATTCTTCTGGCAGTTATGGCAGAAATCTTTCTTGGTCTACCTGACCTTGGCTTGGTATCAAGAGATCCCTGAATTTTCCACTTCTTAATAAGTGATTGAACAGTACTGACTGGCATTTTCAAGGCTTTGGATATCTTTTTATATCCTTTTCCATCTTTATGAAGTTTCATTACCTTGTTACGCAGGTCTTTTGACAGTTCTTTTCTGCTCCCCATGGCTCAGTATCTAGCCTGCTCAGTGCATCCACGTGAGAGCTAACAAACTCATTGACTATTTATACACAGACACTAATTGCAATTTAAAAAGACACAGGTGTGGGAAATTAACCTTTAATTGACATTTAAACCTGTGTGTGTCACCTTGTGTGTCTATAACAAGGCCAAACATTCAAGGGTGTGTAAATTTTGATCAGGGCCATTTGGGTGATTTCTGTTACCATTATGATTTAAAAAGGAGCCAAACAACTATGTGACAATAAATGGCTTCATATGATCACTATCCTTAAATAAAAATTTTTGCACGATCAGTCATATTTTCAAAATCAATGCCAAAATTTCACAATTTCTGCCAGAGTATGCAAACTTTTGAGCACAACTGTATAAAGATATCTTGATAAGCTTTTAGATTCTGAACAAACTTTCCTTTTTGTATATTAATTTTAAAGGCCCGATATGGAGATATCCCAGAGATATAGGGCTCTCATTGTGGCTCCATCTGTAATTTGTAAAATTTTACCCATTTTCAATGGTCGAAAACCAAATCACATGGTATGAAGGTAGTTTTTCTTGTCCAACAACACAAAGGTCTGAAGTACAAATAATGCTGAAACTAGAAATGTACCTTTATTTATTCACATAAAAACATTAATTACAAAATCTCGATTTTTGAGAGTCCAACATACACTATTATAAAGAACAGTGTTAGAAGAAAAAAGTAATCCACTACAAATTACTAACTACTTCTCTAAAATTATAATCAGATAACTTTACTGATTAATTAATCGAAAAAGTAATCACATTACTAATTACTTTACTTTTAAGTTACTTTCTTAAACACTTGTCACAAACATCTTTTTTTTCCTCTCAACAAATTCAAAATAATGTCTGTTTTCTTTGTTCATTATCATACATGCCTCAGCTGTCACAGAAATGCAAACAAACGTAAATATGAACATATGAATTCACATTTGAATTGTGTTACACATACTTATTTTTTTTAAATATGTAACCCAAGTAATGGACTTAAAAATAATTACATTCACTGAAACTCAGTAAATGTAATCTGATTACAATATATTTTTTAAATGTAATGAGCTACACTACTTTTTGTGCCTAAAAGTAATTAGATTATAGTAAGTAATTACTTTGTACAGGGGGCAGTGGTAGCTCAGAGAGGGCAGTGGTAGCTCAGCAGTTAAGGCTCTGGGTTACTGATCAGAAGGTTGGGGGTTCAGGCCCCAGCACCGCCAAGATGCCACTGTTGGGCCCTTGAGCAAGGCCCTTGACCCCATCTGCTCCAGGGGCACTATATCATGGCTGACCCTGTACTCTGACCCTAGCCTAGCTGGGATATGTGAAAGAAGAAGAATTTCACTGTATATGTGCAGATGTATAATGTGTGATAAATAAAGAAAATTATTATTAATTATGTAGTCCAATTACACCCAACACTGATTAAGAATAAGCGATACATGTCTCTTCAGTTTACGCAGTACCTATATTTATTTTTTTATTTAGAAATGTACATCTGCAAAGCTTTGTGATGCATCACCAAAGATACTGCTTTTGTACTGATTTTCTGGTAACACTTAACTAATGCTTAACTAATGCACAGATAATACTGAGTTAATGTATGACTCATGATTATCTAAGCCATTCATTAATGATTGCCACATCAGCAACTAATAAAGAGTCTGTCTGATTAATATATTAAGTCATATATGAATTGCTATTAATTAAATGTGTCATTGTGGATTAATTCCCTAACAACATATTATATGAACTAATAGTGTTAATTAATGTGTTATTACTACAATGAGCCAAAGCTATGTATGCATTAATACATGCTTATTTACTGCATTATTACTGCAAATTCATGTGTTAATTACAACAATTACTTAATGATGAGTTAATAGTCATGATTTTCTTATTACTCTAATTAATAAATGATATATGGAGCCGCATTGAGAGCCCCATATCTCTGGGATTTAACCACATCTGACATTAAAAATGAAGAAACAAAAAGGAAAGTTTGTTTTGAACCAGAATCTAAGAGGATAATAATATATCTTTAATACATCAGGAATTAAATGCACTCCAACTCTGGAAAAAAGATTTAAAAAAATATATTTTTCCCATGTTTGGACTCACACCATTGGCATATAATGCAAGAAGGGGTGCTGAAGTCAACTGATTTTAAGGATAGACCTACCTATCTCTGTGTAAAAATAAAATAATGATGCTGACACCCTTTCTGAGGTCATTTTTTGACCTGTAGTTTTGCTAAAAAAATTTAAAAAAATAAAAATAAATTTTGACCCCCATTTACAAAATTATGGATTACAGAGTAAGTATGGCATTTTTCATAATCATTTATGTATTTCTTTCACCAGTACATAAAAAATAATCAGGAACAAAATTTTGAACTGAGGACCTCTGGTAAAGTTGACACAGAAGTAAAATGGGTTGTGAATACAGTTTCATGACTTGATTGCATCTGTTGTCTGAATACAGACCTACAAAATATTTTCTTTATGACAGCCACTCTTTACAAAAACAAAAAAACAAACAAAAACAAAAGAAAACAAAAGAAAAACCTCTCTTTTATTCAGGGGAACCTAAAGCACAGATGGTGCTGATATAATATGAACAAAGTTAAGCTTCAGTTCAACTGATTGTTATTGAGTTACACTCTCTCTCTCTCACACACAAACACACACACACACTCGCCCCCTCTCTCAAATTGTTTCTGTGGTATTTTTCCCAACATGAAGATGTTAGGTTATCAGACATGCATAAGGGAATATGTGTATCTTAGGTGCTTTGACAAGTCACCATTTGATCACCTTTCAACCTTTTTCTAGAAGTACAAATAAACTAGTGTCTCAATTAGTATGAGGTCATGGAAACTGTGAGTTTGAAAATTACTGGGTAACATTTTACAACAAGGTTTGCATTAGGCATCTTTAACAATGTATAATACAAATGTAAAGAATAAACACATACCTTATAGAGAACAGAGATGCGTTCCTGCGTTTCTGTCAGGCGTGCACACTATTCAGCAAGGTGTGAGATCTGTGTCTAATAATACTGTGAAAAGAAGCCACGCTGCGGTTCCCAGCAATGCTTTGCGTTATGAATAAATTATGCAGATTAGTGTGTACTGCTCAGCTTTACTCCTTGCCGATTTTAGATATACTGGTGTTATTTTATTTGTTGTAACTTTCAATTATTTGTCTTTTTGTGAATATTCAGAGCTCATTTTATACTTGAAATGTTTTCACCATCATTGTGATTTGTATGTTTTTTTTATTTTTTTATTTTTTCCCTTTTTCTCCCAATTTGGAATGCCCAGTTCCCAATGTGCTTTTAAGTCCTTGTGGTCGCATAGTGATTCGCCTCAGTCCAGGTGGCGGAGGACGAATCCTAGTTGCCTCCGCGTCTGAGACCGTCAACCCACGCATCTTATCACGTGGCTTGTTGAGCGCCTTGCCACGGAGACACAGTGCGTGTGGAGGCTTCATGGCATCCGGCTCCACGGCTCAACTCACCACGCGCCCCACTAAGAATGAACCACATTATAGCGACCACGAGGAGTTTACCCCATGTCACTCAACCCTTCCTAGCAACCAGGCCAATTTGGTTGCTTAGGAGACCTGGCTGGAGTCACTCAGCACGCCCTGGGATTCAAACTAGCGAGCTAGCGAACTCCAGGGGTGGTAGCCAGCGTATTTTACCACTGAGCTACCTAGGCCCCCAATTGTGATTTGTATTTTAAATGATCAGGTCCACGCGTGTTGATCGCTCCAACCCTCAGATCCATAAGTGTGTGCACGGTAGAAACCATTGAACTGCAGACAATTTCAAAATAGAAGTTTCCGAATTTTATGACTTGTAAGGCCCCCCAGGCACATCGGGGCCTTAAGCGGCTGCCTGTATCGCCTGTAGGACAGGCCGGCCCTGGTGCAGTGTATAATTAGATTTATCATTGTTATTGCGAAATAGGTAGAAAATATAAAAATGAAAGAAAGGCCTTCGAAATATCATGTCTGGATATGAGATTTCAATGCTAGAAGATTGTGGTAAAAAATAGAGAAAATCTTGCGCACTGTTGTAGAGTGCAAATCTACAGACACATCAGACACATCATCGGAGGTGAGCTTCCCTCCCTCCAGGACATATATACCTGGCGGTGTGTGAAAAAAGCTCGGAGGATCATCAGAGACTCCAGCCATCCGAGCCATGGGCTGTTCTCACTGCTACCATCAGACAGACGGTATTGCAGCATCAGGACCCGCACCAGCCGACTTCATGACAGCTTCTTCCCCCAAGCAATCAGACTTTTGAACTCTTGATCTCTCACGATCAAAATACATCAGCACTACACTTTATTATTCTTATTATCTCACACTGGACTGTCATAAATTATATTCTCTCTTAACAACACACTGGCAACTGACTATCAACCGACAGCCTGAATGTCAATACAACACTATACAACCTACTGTATATTTTATATATACTATATATACTATTTGTTATTGTATAATGTGTATTCTATATAGTGCGTATTGTATACTGTACATTGTATGTTATTATTTGTATACTGTGTTGTGTGTAATTTTGTGTATATTAGTTTTGTAAATTGTGTTGTGTAAATTTGATGTTATTGTAAATTGGTATATGTCTCATCACTGTCACGACTGCTATGTTGCTCGGAACTGCACCCAAGAATTTCACACACTATTGCACATGTGTATATGGCTGTGTGACAATAAAAGTGATTTGATTTGATTTGATTTGATTTGATCGCAGCATTTTGGTAAATAGCACTTGTTCAGACAGCATATTTAATCAGATCATTTTAGGTGTGTTATATAACCAGTGCGCTTTTTGAGCAGTTCTGCTACTGTCTGATAATGATGTGGATTTTGGAACATAGTATGTAGGAGACCGTCAATATTCAAATAAATCTGAGCACCATGCATTTCTGAAGGCTGAGCATTGTAAAAATAACATGAACAGAGCACAGATGATTTTAATTTGCTGTAGGTTTCCTGTGTAATCTGGAAAGAGAAATTTCAACATGTTATGTAGGAGAACACAATAATCAATCACAACAAATAACATAACAATGATCATCGATACTATCAGAGAAGTTAATACTGTATATAAGTGCAAGGTAGGCATGAAAGGCCAAAGAAATATCATGTTATAATATCACATTTCCATGCTAGGAGATTTTGAAATGGTTATCTATGCCTGCTTTTCAATATGCAGTTGTTGAATCCAAACAATAAGCATTTATATACGTATTGTAAAAATAAAACCATAATTTATATCAAGCGGAATTACATTATTGTTTAAAAACTCTGAGCTCTGCTCTTGATCATCAAAGTCCATTGTGTTCATAACCAGGACAATTTCATTTTCTATTTATGTCAAAAATGTGTGAGCTCAGTGGAACCGCTGTTCACTGTGTAGTTTTTAAATAGAAATCAAAACATGGACAGACAGAAATCATGTGGGACTACGTGAGGCAACATTGCCAACAGTTAAAGAAATATTTGGGGTTTAATACAAGTTAAGCACAATCGACAGCATTTGTGGCATAATGTTAATTACCAGAAAAATTAATTTCTACTCGTTTCTCTTTTTCTTTAAAGGTGCAGTATGTAACAATTTTCATGTAATATTCACCCTTTTTTTGCCAATGTGTGAACGGCTTGTAACGCAGCTTAAAAAATGACCCCTTCTCGGAATTCCTAGGTTGCCAATTAAAGCCTTTAGACTGATTTTCATGTAAAGGGAGCGGGTCGCTTTTGCCGGGAAAATCCAAAGGATGTGACATTTATGCGTGCTCCTGAGAGCCTTCTACTGAATCCCGTCTGGCTAAGTGGGAACGTGATCGCGGTCGAGCGAAAACTAGAGTGAACATCGACAGGGCATTTGATTCCTGGAGGAAACTTCGTTTGGTTTTGGGGATCAAAACTGACCCTGAATTGGCATTCTTCTTATTTGACTGCAAAGCATGTGAAATATAGTGCCATAAGGATTGATCTGTATAATTTTAGCTAACTTGATCTTGCCTGCTAATGCTGATGAATTGCAAGCTACCTTGCTTCGTAACTTTCAAATAATTTCAACGATCTTCTCTTTATACTAAAAGTCAGATACACAGGATAAATTTAAGCAAATACGCTGGTTTCTTGATCGTAGTACAACATATGACATACAAAACATACAATAGTGCAACATAACAGTGCAACAGTAAACTGTCTGGTATAGTTCGACAGTATGTAGCTGTATGTGTGTATCAGTATGCTATGTTAGCTGATAAGTAGTTTTAGTTTAGTCTCAAAGTTTGTAGTAAAACAATCATAACTGTGTCATTTTAATTATGCTACCTCATCTGTCAGCATGATGCCGGTGAATCACGTTCAGTCTCTTTGTACGTTACGTCATTGTTTTGGTCGATGCTCGCTTGCGTCCCTATGGAGTGTGTGCACGAGCGCGAGCAACAGGTAGCTGCTGCAGTTCACTTAACGGCCACAGGTGTCATTAATAACAAGAGTTTCTGAATTTTACATACTGCACCTTTAAATAAAGCAAAAATCGAGGTTACAATGAGACACACAATGGAAGTGAATGGGTCCAATGTTTGGAGTGTTTAAAGGCAGAAAGGTTGAAGCTTATAATTTTATAAAAGTATTTACATTAATTCTTCTATTAAAATGTATGTGTTATTTGAGCTGTAATGTCAAATAACTGACGTTTTAGGGTTTTAGGGTCAATTGAACTTAACTCGTATTGAACCCGGAATATTCCTTTAACTTTCAGAGACTTATACTGTAGCAAAAATGTTTCAAGCAATTAAACTATGCTTTTTTATTATTATTGTTTGATTAAATATGGGTTGAAACTGCACACAAATGCAGCTCACTTTCTGAAATAAGGGGCTAAAGGCCCCCAGAGAAACAGGGACTTTTGATTATTTTTTTTCACAAATCACTAAATAGCAACAAAAACCACAGCACTTTTCTAAACACCTCTTTGTCCCTATGTACTGCACAATTTTCCTGATTGATGAGATCATCAAGAGCAATGTTTAAAGGTCAATTTTAAGGTAAAAGGTCAATGTAAAGAAATTCAAAAGTCCTTGTTGCAATTGCAAACAGCATTGTTGCAATTGTTTCCAAAACCAAAACAAGTCAAGTTAAACTTTATTTATAGAACACATTTACAAACAACAGAAGCTGGACCAATGTGCTGTACAATTAAGAAAACTAATATTTACACTGGGAATAAAAGAGAACACGGAAATAATAATAACAACAATAATAAGAAATAATAGAGAGACTCACATGTATTTCTACATTATAGAACTATATAGTGAGGAGAGAAGAAAAAATCTAAATAGTATCAAAGACTAGAGAATAAAAAGAAGCCTTTAGGCTGGTTTTAAAAACCTATTAACGATGGAGAAGCCCTGATGTAAAAAGGTAGACTATTCCAGAGCTTAGGGACAGCTACATAAAAGGCCCAGTCGCCCTGGGATTTGCAACGTGAATGGGGGACAGTTAAAAGAAGTTGGTTGTCTGATCTAAGTGACCTGGGCGCAGAGTAAGGCTGGAGAAGATCACAGATATACTCGGGTGCCAGTCTGTGCTGTGCTTTGTATGCACAGGGCAGAATCTTAGTCAACTCTAAATTTTAAAGGAAGCCAATGCAATGAGGCAAGTACAGGGGAAATGTGTTCCCTTTTCTTTGTTCTTGTTAAAAATCTGGCTGCTGCATTTTGGACAATCTGCAGACAAGATAGAGTGGACTGAGGCAAGCTGACATACAAGGAGTTACAGTAGTCCAGACGAGATGAAATGAGTGCATGGATTACAATTTCAAGATTCTTATGGGAAAGAAAGTGTTTTAATTTTGCAACAGATCTGAGGTGGAAAAAACTACTTTTAATGACAGTACTAATTTTTTAGTCAAACTGCAGCAGAGGATCAAAAAAGATGCCAAGGTTTTTAATATGATTATTTAAGTTGTTTGTTAGGGAACCTAATTGATTTCTAAAGGCAGGAGTGGAGGCAGGAGAGCCTGTAAAAGGTATTTTTTCAATAGTGTCACCTGGTCTGATAGGGGGGTAAAATTGGGGATCGTCAGCATAACAGTGATACGAAATATTATATTTGTCAAATGTAGAACTCAGTGGAAGCATATAAAGGGAAAACAAAAGAGGCCCCATAATGGATCCCTGTGGAACACCACACAATATGGGTGCAGATAATGACAAAGAGGATCCAGTGTTCACCAAAAAGGTTCTGCCCTTTAAATAAGGAGCAAACCACTGTAATGCCAGTCCCTGAATGCCCACAACTAGCTCAAGGCGTTTTAAAAGAATATCATGGTCAATAGTGTCAAACACTGAATTTAGATCTAACAAAACTAAGACAGCACATGACCCAGAATCAAGGGACAGCAAAATGTCATTTAGGACCTTCAGCAATGCTGACTCAGTACTATGCAATACCCTAAAACCAGATTGAAATTTGTCTGTAATGTTGTGTTTATCCAGATATGAGTTGAGCTGAGAATGGACAACTTTCTCCAAAACCTTTGAAATGAAAGGTAGTTTGGAAATGGGTCTGAAATTATGATAAACAGTGGGGTTAGATGAGAGTTTTTCCAATAAAGGCTGTACAATAGCTTGTTTAAAGCTAACTGGAACATCTCCATTTATAAGAGAGCTGTTTATTATAGCTACAACAATAGGACTGATGGTATCAAAGACTTCTTTAAACAAACGTGCAGGCAGCACATCTGACTGGCAGCAAGTGGGCTTCATACATTAAATGATTCTGGCTAATTGACATGCAGACAAATGTTGGACATTTTTAAAGCAGCTAGGGGGTGGCACTAACTGGGGGAATTCTATGTCTGAGGGCAAAAAAGTGAGACATAATGTCCTGGATTTTTTTTTTAACAAAAAATTCCAAAACTTGTTTACAGGTCTCAGGAGTTGCATCCTGATGGGAACAGGTGATGGGATTTAGAATGGCATCAATAGTTTTAAAAAGTACCTTAGGCCTACTAGCATTTTTTCAAATTAAATCAGCAAAATATTTAGATTTTGCCTCACTGACAGAGCTTTGACATGTTGTTAGGCAGTCCCTCAAAATGTGGTAGGAGACTTGAAGTCTATCTTTTTTCCACCTACACCTAGCCCTCCTTCACTCTTGTCTAAGACTGCGGGTGGATTAATTTAACCAGGGCTGAGAGTTGGCCTTGCATCTCTTAGGCCTCAGTGGGGCAGCAGAATCAAAAGCAGCAGAACAAACTGCATTAAAATTTTAACCAGCTGCTCAGTGTCCATACCACATGATGGAGCAAAAATAGGATTTGAAAGGAGAGTCAAGTAAGACTGTAGAGAAGTGTATAGCACGAGAATAATGTACAGGCTGAGATTGAATGGGCATATGGCAAGAAATAACAGGTTCAAACACAACAGAGCTATGATCTGAAATCCCAGCTTCAAATACTTCAAGATTGTGTACAGAAAACCCATAAGTAAAAACAAGATCAAGTGTGTGGCCCATATTGTGTGTGGGACATGAAACAGATTGTACAAAACTAAGAGATTCCATGAGGCTTACAAAGTCTTTGACCAGAAGTTTAGAAGGGCAGCAGACATTATGTTAAAATCCCCCAAAACCAGCAATCTGTCACAGCGAGACACTAGATCAGACAGAAACTCGGAGAACACATGGATAAAAAAACGTACTGAATTTAGGAGACAATATACACCAATACACAAAGCAGGGGGCCATTGAGATCTATTTTTAAGAGCTGGACATCAAAACTCGAAAAGACATCTACAGACAAAAGTCTACTTTTAAAACTTTTTCTAAAATAGTGGCTAATCCACCACCATGACCAGTAGTCCTGGGAGAACTGAAAAAATTATAGTCAGAAGGAGATAACTCGCCAAGAGACGACAAATCTCCAGCGTTTAACCAGATCTCCGTCACAAATAACAAATCCAGGGCATGAGAGGTAAAAAAGTCATTTAAAATAAACGTTTTGTTTGATAGTGACCTGACATTCACTAGGGCCATTCTGACTGAAGAGTGAACTATTGTTGGTGGTGCAACGAAGTCTGGTGCAGTCTTTGAAGGTAAATATTCCAAAAGACGAAGATTGGCAGAGTTTACACATCTTTCCCCAACATTGATTTTAGTGGGGAAACAATAAGAGGTAGACCAACGAGCTAATATATTATTGCGTCCATCCGATGGGGCGACAGACTCACTCTTGCAGAATTTGTGACGAGATCCCCGGTGCACGTGGCTGGCGAGCAATTCCTAGAGCAACGCAATGGTTGTAAATTCCAGCGGGCAACTGGGCTGAAGAGTTGAGACGCCGCAAGCCCAGGGATGAGTAAGACACCATATCACAAATTGAATCCATTTCCGACGAGATGGAAGAGCAGAAAATATCCTGTCGCTGCCCATCTCTTAAAACAGCCAAGACAGACAGCAAAAACCAAAACATTCTGCAGTCATCTACTCATCTACAAAGCCAAATTAAACATCCATGTTAGCCATACCACACAGCCATACCGACATCGAACGCAAGGTAATGGCAAAGCAGCCCGTTTTAAGACTGCTAAACCCGAAGCCAGCATTTGACACCCGGTAACCAAAGAGAAACTGGATACTTACTCCCGGGAAAACGGGTCAACCCAAGTGGTCATATGGTGGCGAGGGCTCGTGTTAGGCTGATAGTGAATCTTGACTGAAACAGTTTCAAAGTCAATTGAATAAATCCTTGTTTCAAAGAAAATGCATAAAATATACAGTCCACTACAGATACGCCGGAGAGCAGCGTCAGCCAAACACGCCAGCATTCACTCAAGCCAGAAGACAGCAGCAATACAGCAATACAGCATACAGAAGATCATATTTTTTATAACCAGTGGTAAAACACTTTGAAATAAACTACACCATTAATATCAAAACTTTGGAGTCAACCAGGGTTGACAATTAAGGGAGGATCAAGGCAAAAATACCACCAGAAATGTCAAAAATTCCCCCAAAATTTAAATGTGTGGGCAAACAATACCCTTGCAAATGAATTTTTGTTTTGTTTTTGTATTTGTAACATCTGCTATAGTTCTTAATATTCTATTACAACGGGGCTAATGGCACACCTTAAGGAAAATTAGCTTTTTTTCTGGTCACAAAATGTATCAAGATCGAAAAAATTTATTTCTTTTTATTGAATATTGATGGAGCAACATAATTTGTGTGAAACGAAATAATAACAAAATGTTGTTTTGATTAAAATACAGTTTTTAAAGAAAGTTGGCAAGGGAACCTTTTACCCCACACTCAGGGTAAAAGGCCCACACACTCGGGGTAAAAGGCCCACACACTCAGAGTAAAAGGCCAACACACTTGGGGTAAAAGGCCCACACACTCGGAGTAAAAGGCCCACACACTTGGGGTAAAATGCCCACACACTCGGAGTAAAAGACCCACACACTTGGGGTAAAAGGCTCACACACTCAGGGTAAAAGGCCCACACACTCGGAGTAAAAGGCCCACACACTTGGGGTAAAAGGCCCACACACTCGGAGTAAAAGGCCCACACACTCGGAGTAAAAGGCCCACACACTTGGGGTAAAAGGCCCACACACTCGGAGTAAAAGGCCCACACACTCGGAGTAAAAGACCCACACACTTGGGGTAAAAGGCTCACACACTCAGGGTAAAAGGCCCACACACTCGGAGTAAAAGGCCCACACACTCGGAGTAAAAGGCCCACACACTCAGGGTAAAAGGCCCACACACTCGGAGTAAAAGGCCCACACACTTGGGGTAAAAGGCTCACACACTCAGGGTAAAAGGCCCACACACTCGGAGTAAAAGGCCCACACACTTGGGGTAAAAGGCCCACACATTTGGGGTAAAAGGCCCACACACTCTGGGTAAAAGGCCCACACACTTGGAGTAAAAGGCCCACACACTCGGGGTAAAAGGCCCACACACTTGGGGTAAAATGCCCACACACTCGGAGTAAAAGGCCAACACACTCGGGGTAAAAGGCCCACACACTCTGGGTAAAAGGCCCACACACTCGGGTTAAAAGGCCCACACACTCTGGGTAAAAGGCCCACACACTCGGGGTAAAAGGCCCACACACTCTGGGTAAAAGGCCCACACACTCAGGGTAAAAGGCCCACACACTCGGAGTAAAAGGCCCACACACTTGGGGTAAAATGCCCACACACTCGGAGTAAAAGGCCCACACACTCTGGGTAAAAGGCCCACACACTCGGGATAAAAGGCCCACACACTAGGGGTAAAATGCCCACACACTCGGAGTAAAAGGCCCACACACTCGGGGTAAAAGGCCCACACACTCTGGGTAAAAGGCCCACACACTCGGAGTAAAAGGCCCACACACTTGGGATAAAAGGCCCACACTTTCGGAGTAAAAGGCCCACACACTAGGGGTAAAAGGCCCACACAATCTGGATAAAAGGCCCACACACTCGGAGTAAAAGGCCCACACACTTGGGATAAAATGCCCACACACTCGGGGTAAAAGTCCCACACACTCTGGGTAAAAGTCCCACACACTCGGAGTAAAAGGCCCACACACTTGGGATAAAATGCCCACACACTCGGAGTAAAAGGCCCACACACTCTGGGTAAAAGGCCCACACACTCGGAGTAAAAGGCCCACACACTCGGGCTAAAAGGCCCACACACTCTGGGTAAAAGGCCCACACACTCGGGGTAAAAGGCCCACACACTTGGGATAAAATGCCCACACACTCGGAGTAAAAGTCCCACACACTCTGGGTAAAAGTCCCACACACTCGGAGTAAAAGGCCCACACACTTGGGATAAAATGCCCACACACTCGGAGTAAAAGGCCCACACACTCTGGGTAAAAGGCCCACACACTCGGAGTAAAAGGCCCACACACTCGGAGTAAAAGGCCCACACACTCTGGGTAAAAGGCCCACACACTCGGAGTAAAAGGCCCACACACTCTGGGTAAAAGGCCCACACACTCGGAGTAAAAGGCCCACACACTCTGGGTAAAAGGCCCACACACTCGGAGTAAAAGGCCCACACACTTGGGATAAAAGGCCCACACACTCGGGGTAAAAGGCCCACACACTTGGGGTAAAAGGCCCCTATAGGGGGGATATTGTGATATTGTGTAGATATAGGACAATAGTTATAGTGCAACTATTCAATAAACTTTTATGTTTGCACATCTTATTTGGAGACTTATTTTATAACTAACTTCCATTATATATGTTTGACTTGTGATGTATTGTATGATTCAAGTTTATGTTATGGCTGTTTATAAGAAGATATTGCTTTTGTAACTTTACTTAAAGCAGGCAAAGGCCACTTATAACATGATCACATCATAAAGCCTTTTGACTGTTTACACTATACAGCACTTAATTGGATGTTGCTTGAGTTATAATGCATTATACTCTAAAACTGATTATAACCATAATTCTAATTATTTATGTGAAGTTATAACCTATTATAAGGTGTATTATGAGACATTATGAATGCAGTATAATGCATTTATAATGCCTTTACAATGCATTACAAATATGGGCTTCATAGGAGGTGTTATCAAATATTAAAAATTAGATCAAATTACTGAGCTTAAAATCAACAGCACAGAGATCTCATGGATCAGGAACATTTTGCAGTTTATAGTCACAAACAGATGTTTAGGAAAGTACTGTGGCAGTTTATGTAGCTATTTAGTGTTTTGGGAGAAAATCAAATCAAATCTGCCTTTAACCCTGTTGTACCCTATTCCTATTTATACATATTATGGAGTAATATTGTTGATAATGAGTGATTATGATGATTTCATTCTTAGGGTATGAGGTAGGCCTAATAAATTCTAAATCTTTGTATTAAAAATTGGATTAAATTGACGTTTTAAATGGTTAGAAAAAAAAAGCTCTCATAAAGGTAAAATGGCCCTGAAAATCATATCCAAGGGGCAAATATTGTGAAAGTGAATTTCTGATGCTGGGGTCAACTGACATTACAGAAGATGCCATGAAACAAGCATGGATAACTATTATGTTTGCTTTCACAAACATAGTTATCAGTCTCTCTCTCTTTCCCTATTTCTCTCTCTCTCTGTGTGTGTGTGTGTGTGTATTTAGAGATGGGTTTGACTAAAGCATGACGTCATGTGATTAGCTCCAGCTCCAGCACGAGCGCACATCTCAACATTCAGTGAGGAGCGCTTGTGTGAGAGCTGACACAACGCGCAGAACTACTATGGATTACCACTTTTTTTCTTTTTTTTTTTTTTTTTCTCTTTGTGAACGTCAATTTGTTTAGAACTTAAATAGTTGGAGACAAAAAAAATAAATAAATAAAATTAAGTGCCATGATGGACATCTGTCATCTTGCAAGCATGAGACGAACGCATCACCATAATGCAATGGTGCGTGTACCTCTGTGTCAGTGCATTGGTGATACCACTTTTGATACTTCAGTGACGTTGAGTCTTGAAACACTAACCTGACTTTCAGAAAGGATGGAATCATCATGGATGTAACTCAGTCTAATGCAACGGAGGACGATGCCAACATCACCATCACCCCGAGACTCTGGCCACATACCGAAACCGCCGCTGCGTTCATCATCCTCGTGGTTTCCATCATCATTCTGGTCACCATCGTCGGAAACGTCCTGGTCATCGTGGCGGTTCTGACCAGCCGCGCGCTCCGACCGCCACAGAACCTGTTCCTGGTGTCGCTTGCGTGCGCGGACATCCTCGTGGCCACGCTGGTGATCCCGTTCTCCCTCGCCAATGAGATCATGGGATACTGGTACTTCGGCAGCACCTGGTGCGCGTTCTACCTGGCTCTGGACGTCCTGTTCTGCACGTCATCCATCGTGCACCTGTGCGCAATCAGTTTGGATCGCTACTGGTCCGTCACCAAGGCGGTGAGCTACAACTTGAAGAGAACTCCAAAGCGCATCAAGACCATGATCGCGGTGGTGTGGGTCATATCAGCCGTTATCTCATTCCCACCTCTGATAATGACCAAGCACGAAGAGAATGAGTGCTTAATAAGCGACAAGACCTGGTACATCCTTTCCTCGTGCGTCGTGTCGTTTTTCGCCCCTGGTTTCATCATGATCACGGTGTACTGCAAAATCTACCGTGTCGCCAAACAGCGCTCGTCCACCGTCTTCGTAGCCAAGAACGGCTTAGAAAGACAGCCCTCACAGTCCGAGACGTGCTTTGTTAGGAAAGATAAGTTCGAGAAGGAGTCTCCGAGCAGTCACAGCTCGGAGAGCAACCAGAGACAGGAGGAACTAGACGATATCGACCTGGAAGAGAGCGCAACATCGGACAACAAACCCAAAAACTCGCGCTTCTCCAAGCGCAGGAGGGTGGACGGCGCGGATTGTTGCCAGCAGCGGACTTGCCGGATCTCGTGGACTTCCCACCAGGAGCAGAACAGCAGACAGCTCACGGTGGTCTCCAAAACCAAAGTGGCTCAAATGCGAGAGAAACGCTTCACCTTCGTTCTGGCGGTGGTGATGGGGGTGTTTGTGCTCTGTTGGTTCCCTTTCTTCTTCTCCTACAGTCTTCAAGCCATCTGTGGAAAGAGCTGTGAGACACCCGAAGGTCTCTTCAAACTCTTCTTTTGGATCGGTTACTGCAACAGCTCCGTGAATCCCATCATTTACACGATTTTCAACAGGGACTTCAGAAAGGCTTTTAAGAAAATCGTTTGCTTGACTGCGAAACGCACATGAGAAACTCGTTTGCAGCCAATCTAAAGTGGCTCCAAAAGTTTTTGGACTCTTGAGCCACACTTTAAAAGGTATTAATTGCATTAGATATCAAATCCAGTGGCATGCGCAAACAATATATCCTAGAACTAACATTTTATTTTTAATTACCTGTAACTAACTTGTGCCAAGGTCATTTTAGTGGATATATGAAGTCAAGTTCAAACAGGTGTAGTTCACCACATTTACTATTGATAACACTATATATATATATATATATATATATATATATATATATATATATATATATATATATATATATATATATATATATATATATATATATATCTAATGTTTTATTAAATTAATTTTCTTATGTTGGTCCAACTTATAGCTGGTCCAACGTAATAATTATAATATGCCAGGTGAGCAAGTGTAAGGAAAGTGAAACTGTTGCACTGCCAATATAATTGCAACTGCTTACAGAGGTAATCAGCTCTCCAATCAAGTATCACTTAAAGGAATATTCCGGGTTCAATACAAGTGAAGCTCAGTGGACATCATTTGTGACCACAAAAACTAATTTCGACTCATCCCTCCTTTTCTTTAAAAATGGCAAAACTCCAGGTTACAGTGAGGCACTTACAGTGGAAGTGAATGGGGCCAATTTTTGGAGGGTTTAAAGTCAGAAATGTGAAGCTTATTATTTTATAAAAGCACTTGCATTAATTCTCCTGTTAAAATTCATGTATTATTTGTGCTGTAAAGTTGATTAAATAATCATATTTATAGTTGTTCTAAGGTTTGTTGACTTGACATTACATCGTCATGGCAACGAAGTTGTAAAATTGGCTATAACTTTACACAGAAAAGTTTAGTAAGCGATTTTATCACACTAAAATCATGTTAACACACATATTGTTTATGTCTTGTAGCTATACTTTTGAAACTGTGAGTATTTTGACATCTACTGATTGGCCCCCATTCACTTCCATTGTAAGTGCCTCACTGGAACCCAGATTTTTTTAAAGAAAAGGAGGGACAAAGTTTATGGTAATCAACATTATGCCAAAAATGCTGTCGACTGAGCTTAACTTGTATGAACCCGGAATATTGTTAGGGTAGAAGTCCATCCACAACATAAGCACAGGCGACATTCTTCACTGCAATAGAGCGCAACAGTGCCCGTCCACTTTTACAGCCGCCTGGGTTCCGGAAGTATTTTCCTCATTCATTTCTTCCGTAGACTTTTTTTAAATCCTTCATAAAAAGAATAAAAGCCATGAACCAAACCAACCAGCTCCGAGGAGAATCACAACATCATGAACTTTGATTTGAAGCAAAAAATTATGTGAAAATCAGACATAAAGGCAAAAGTACAAGGCTGTGTCCTTACCGTATTTCATGAGGGCAAAAACTACAATCCCATGAAGCATTGCGAAAGATGTCATTGAATAAAAACATGATGGGAATATATAAAACTATTGATTTTAGATTGTTGATTATAAGCATAGAAACAATATATTTTATATTTTTGAAAAATATTAAGATATGTACCAATATATAAGTAGTTTAAGGGTGACCGACTTGATTACATCATTCACAGTGCGTTATGGGAGCGCGTGGTCACTCCGAGGCACGTTTCACGGGTTTCGTTGGCCACGGTTCTCTGACAGGTGGATCCTTCTCTGCTGTACCATGGGTAATGTAGTTGTTTACCATGAATTCCGCTATCAAACACAATTTTTAAACAATGAAGTCGAAATAACGCAGATGGATGGTTTCAACGGAAGCATATACCATTGATGAACAACCACGTAGCTCACAGTAGGTCTGTGTTTAAAGGTTTTTAAGTTATCGTTGAAAATCAATTAGTCTATGGGATAAATGAATGGGATTTTCTCTTCCGGAAACAGACTGCTGTGTTCTAAAGTTACCCCCAAACTTCCAATATAACAGAACAGTAAAAATTAAAGGTGCTGTAAGCGGTTTTAGCCATTCTTGAATTTCCAGAAACTGATCCGTTGGATTATGCACGCCCCCTCTTTCCAAAAACCTGCACCCTAAAGATACCAAATGAGCTTTCTTGAGACGGACACCGAGCAGAAGAGTTTGTCATAAACAACAGCAGCAAAATAGCGCCCTCAACTGACAACTGTTATGAGCAACATGGCATAAAAATGGCATTATACCTCAATTATTCACTGCAACTACAAAACTATGAGAATGTGCAAAATGATCGACAGGCAGAAAGTGTCAGAGACCAAAGCCCACAGACACATTTTTGTTTGCTTTTAACAGAGTCTACAGCTGTCACAGAAACCGGTGAGATGTCTCACTACACTTATTTCATGAATATCTTTCAGGGAGTAGGAACATTTTTTGCATACCTTTCCATAAAAAAAATTAATTAGCTTACAGCACCTTTAACAAATCTCCTCATATTCTCATCTGTCTCAAAAATGCAGAAAATAGCACTTAATTTCAACACTATTTCTACGTATCGAGTCCCATGCAAAGCATGCTGAGAAATGGAAATCCCCTGCCCAGTTTCATCAGTGCTACATTAACACCACAAAAAGTATTCATGTAGATCCATTTCAAACTTCAATATTACAAATTTAATTGGATAGAATGCAATAAAATGAAGTTTTGACAAAATGTTCTAGAATTGTGTTTCTTTAGTTCATTTTAATGAAGTAAACTGAACAAGCATCACTTTTTGAGTGTATACATATTATTTTGCAATTTAAAACCTAATAAGCTTTTGTGGTGTTAATGTGTCTGTGTGAGAAATATTTTGCTGAGAAAATTGTGCTATCTTTCCTGAAAACAAATGTCTCATGGTTTTGTTACCTAATAAATGGAATTACATTCTCTTTTAACTGTGGCTTCAATGTTCAAATACATTTTGGGGCAACTGCATTTCTGTGCTGATGTAAATATTTTTTGTAAATACAAATGATTTGGGATTATTTGACTTACATTTAATCACACTATCAACACTACTTTTACACATACACACACACACACACACACACACACACACACACACACACACACACACACACACACACACACACACAGTGTAAACAAAATGACATTAAATATAATCTGTAAAATATGGACAATTTTGACTTTAAGATCTATATCTATACATATGATATATAAGTTGACAAAATTTGTTTAATGTTGTGTTTGGGCTCTGAGAGACCCCAAGGCCCTTTTAATATCTAAACCCCCCCCATACCTAACATTAAATATCATGTTGATACTTCATGAGCTTTCCTATTCTTATGAAAACTGGTTATGAAGTTTTAACATGAAAACATTTATCACAAATGCTACAGATGTTTAGGGTCTCCCCAGGTATGATTAAATGCAATTAATTTTCACATACTAAGATGTTCATAAAAGCAGTGCACTTCTTACGATTGTCTATTTGGATTAGTTTTATTGCATTGTATTTTATTTTTTTTAACTTGGGGTCATATTTACCTCTGACAGAAGCAATGTTAGTATACTGGATAACTGTCTAATTTCTGATGAACTATGCTTACTTTGTGGTGAAATTGAGGGTGAAAGCTTCTATAGTATCTGCAAAATGGGTTTAATTAGGTCAGATGAACAAACTAAAAGAATTGAATGAAAAAAAAAAGAGAGGCTACTTATTATATGCACACCTAACCCACTGGGGTCTCTGGAGCCCAAACATAAACACAGTGAAGTCTCAAATTCTGGAGCTATGGTGTTGGTGTTGTGTTTGCTAAATGGAAATACCTGTTTATTGATTTAACTCAATGATAAATAGTGAGAAAGAATGTTAATGTATGCTTGTACACTGATGTTGTAATCAGTATGTAGAAATGATCCTGGAGATGTGATAATTGTATGAGAACTTGTATACAATTTTTTTTTTTTTGTTGTTACATTTGCAGGGTAAAGAATGTATTGTATCGGCTCAAGGGGTCTCGAGTGTCTGTTCCCACATGCGCTGTCCATGGTGCTGAATGGCGGTCAGGTCTCCCCAAAATCACCTGTGCCATTAAACTCTATTAAAGACTTTTATTAACTACCATTTAAGAAAAGTGCACAATGAGTGTCTGTGTGACATGTGAACATCTAAATCCATTTAGCAATTCAATTGCTGCCAGAACGAGCAGTCCTCTGATTAATTACAAAACCCATAGTGCATATTTGAGTTTAATAGCATTTAATATAGGATGATGGTTCCCTGCTTCACAATTTCGATTTGCCGACAAATACTTTATCTACAGTCTGCACAATGATTCTGGCAAGTCAGTTTTCAAATTAAAGAATGGCAAATTTTAAGACATAGTATCTGATTCTTCAACACTGTGATCCATCATGTTAACTATCTTAATCTAAAATCAGACAAAATGACCTGAAGTTCAAGCAGGACCGGCTGTCTAAGAGGTTTATCTCAGAAAAGTGTCTGAAAAAGTGATTCGAAGTTCTGCAATCCTCAAACAACTCTTATCACAATCTAGAACGCTTTGCAAACAAAACATGTATTTTTTTTGAAAAGTTAAAGCCAAAACTTCCTACTCAGTAGGATATAATACATTGATTTTACACCTTGCAATGAATGCAGATCTATATGAAAGTTTGTACTTATACAAAGAGCAAGATAATGATGCATGTCTGCAGGATTAATTTGCTCTAGAGACATCAACTTTAAAATTGATTTACTTTTAATGGTGCCAATAAAATCGAAACAACAGAGCATAACATTTTAGCTTGTGAATAGAAGCACTAGAGCTAGTCATACCTCAATGAGCTCATTACAGAGAATGAAATGCATGGGTTCACATGGAAACAGCTTGACTCTGAGTCTTTGTAACAGAGTCTGTGCAATTCATAAAAAGTTGCAAGAAAGTTGTTGACCGCATGCATTCGTAAAATCTCTGGTAATATGTTCAAGCCAAATCTACGCCCTTGTTTAGGCAGCATAAAAGTAATCCACAGTCCAGACGATCAATTAATGTCTTCTGGTTGGTGTAAGAAACAAATCGATAATTAAAACGTTTTTAACTTTAAATCATTGCACACAAAATATCAAGCTGCATTTATCGTAAAGAAAGGTAGCATGAGCACATATTTCAGTTTGTTTGGTCTTAAATGATAAAAATGGATGCACTGTTAAAAGTATTTGTACACATTCTGATATCAAACATTAGTGGAACATGTCCATAGTTAATGTGCTGCACTACACCTGTGGTTACTCTGCTAGGACACCTGTGTGAACTTGAGGGGAACTGACTTCATACATTCACTAAAAATCCCCTCTAGTGGACAAAATTGGTACTACATCCTGGATCTGTCCTTCACTGTTGAATTACCTGATCATTTTAAAGTGTTTATGGGAACATAATTTCATAACAAATTTTGTCACGTGTCATACTGTCCTGGTGAGCACGACTAAAATAACCGGATTTGACAGAATAGATCCTGTGGATGCCATGCAACATTTGTTTTGGTGTAACATTTCAACTGCTTTGACAGCAGTTGATTCAAAGTCATTGAGCAAAAATGGCTCTGAAAAGTGAATTTAGTTCTGCGAAAAGCTCTAGCGTCATGCTAGTTTGGATTCTATATTTTATAATGCAATAAAATTCATAATTTATTTTATTTTTTTTAAGTGTGCTGTAAATCTAAATAGTTTTTGGGGCAACTGTAAAAATATTTACGTTTTATTTATTGTTAATATTTTATCCTATTTTGTTAGGAAACATTAATATGCATCTGAACTGCATTTAAATTAGACATTGTGCACAAACCTGTGTGTTACAGATATAACGCTGCAAAACGCCAATCTAAAGCAAAATGAAATGTTCCCTGGAGGCAAGGTGAGACAGCCAGCCTGTCAAAACAGCACTGGGTCTCTACTCTCAAACATGCATACACTGCCCACTGATGCCTCAGAAACAGGCAGAGTCACAATCATTTGTGTCACACCAGTCTTGAAAAAAAAGGTCCCTGGTGCACTGTGGCTTTTCAAACGGGATTTTCTGTCAAGAACATGTCCAGGTCTCATTTCATCCAAAATAATTAAAAGAAATAAAACATTATAGTTTGCTTAAAGTTGATGTGGGTAATTTTTTCAAGTGTTAAAATACTTTCTCCTATTCCAGTTTAATATGTAGAGACATTTATAAAGCCATTCGTAAGTTGATTTCTAGGGTTGTCAACTTTCATCCATGCAAATTCGCACTTACAATGGAAGTGAAATTTGTGAAGCTTAAAATTTTATAAAAGCATTTACATTAATTCTTCTGGTATTTTTGGGCTCTAAAGTTGTTTAAGGATTTCAAGATTTATGTCATCATAGCAAAGAAGATGTAAAATTGGATATAACTTTACATGGAAAAGATTAGTAAGCAATTTTATCACACTAAAATCATGTTAACACGCATATTGTTTTCGTCTTGTGGCTATACTTTTGAAACAGTTCTTAATTTGACATTTACGGATTGGCTCCATTGACTTCCATTGTAAGTGCCAGATATGTGCTTTGAAAAGAGGGACGAGCTGAAATACGTTTTTGTGGTTATCAACATTATGCCACAAATGCTGTCGATTGAGCTTAAAGGAATATTCCAGGTTCAATACAAGTTAAGCTCAATCGACAGCATTTTTTGGCATAATGTCATTCACCACAAAAAATGATTTTGATTCATCTGTCCATTTCTTAAAAAACAAACAAACAAAGAAACAAAAAACATAAATGGAGGTTTCAGTGAGACACTTACAACTGAAGTGAATGGGGCCAATTTTTGGAGGGTTTAAAGGCAGAAATGTGAAGCTTAAATTTTATAAAAGCACTTACATACATTTTTCTGTTAAAACTAATGTATTATTTAGAGCTTTAATGTTGTTTAAATAATACTTTTACAATAATGTAAGGGGTTTTAGGGTTTGTTGCATTACATCATGTCAACAAAGTAGTAAAACTGGCTATAACTTTACACAAGAAATTTTACTAAGTGATTTTCTCTCACTAAAATCATGTTAAAACACATATTGTTTTCGTCTTGTGTCTATACTATTGAAACAGTGAGTATTTTAACATTTACAGATTGGCCCCTTTCACTTCCATTGTAAGTGCCTCATTGTTACCTTGATTTTTGCTTTTATTTAAATATTTTTTTTTTTTTTTTTAAGTTGAAATAATTTTTGTGGTATTCAACATTATGCCACAAATGACGTTTGAGCTTAAGTTGTATTGAACCTGGAATATTCCTTTAATACAGTATACAGTAAAAAATAAATAAAATAAATGACCGTGTTGCAGTAATGAAAATCAACAATGAGAACAATGAGCAATTACAAAAACAAAAAACCTCCGGATGATATTTTATGCAAAATATAATTGATTGTTTTTGTCTTTTGATTTTGGGGTGAAATCTCGGGTATGTTTTTATGAGATTCACTCAAAAATTAATGGGTCATAAACAAGTCACAGAGAATATTATGATGCTGCCAATTTCCCATGATCAGACAATCACAAATAGCAATCGCAACATGGTGTCCGTCAAGCCCCTGGTGTAGTACAGGACAGGAACTAGAGTTCAGAGGTTAAGAGAGAGGCTCTGAAGAGGGTCTATTGTCTGAGACCTGGCAGTGACTGTACAATAAATGCTCTGTTTTTATCTGCTGTGGAATTTCTCTAATGTCCTGCTTCTGTGGATGGGTTTGGCTCAGCTCCAGTTGTACTGGGCTAGAAATCCCACACCGCACAATGCATGAGAAACACAGGACCTCACGATGCCTTTGGTTTCCACATGCAACCTTATGATTCTGTGATCTGATAGTCCCAGAAAGCTGCTAGAACTGGACATCATTTTCTGTTAAAATAATATTTAATAATATGTTAAGCTCAATCGACAGCATTTGTGGCATAATGTTGATTACGACAAAAATGTATTTAGACTCGTCCCTGCTTTTCTTTAAAAAAAGCAAAAATCAAGGTTACAGTGAGGCACTTACAATGGAATAGAAATCACGTATAGAATCACTTTACCATACCTACATTTTTGCAAAAGCATTTTTTACATTGCAGGAGATTATTAGTTTACAAACACCCTGTTCCTCACACAATGCTATCTTATGAAAGATAAAACTTTTACTGAAGCGCATGACTTATTTTAACATTTGCATTACGTAACCAACTACATTTACAAGATTGTTCGATTCAATTGCGCGGTAGCTCAACTGATAGAGCGTTGCACTTGCGATGTAAAGGACCAGAGTACGAGTCCTAAAGAGCATGTGAGTCAACACGTGAGCTGAAAGTATAATGACATGTTTGCTTCAGCGATTGCTGCAAACAAACCACATCATTATGACAGACTAATGCGTGAAATAATTGACAGGAAGTTGCCTCATTAACCAGCCCATCTACTTACAACGTTGTAAAGCAACTCTCAAAGGACGCCTGAAATTAATTAAAGATTAAAAGATCAAATGACAGCAGAACGTGCCTTCAGTTTGGGAACGATATGCAAATGCAAACAAACTGCTTGGATTCTTCCGACAAAGAACACAGTCACGGTGCCTAATGAAGTCTAGTCATGCGATCTGTTTTTGCGTCATGCCAGTGATATAGTTTTGTTATTACCAAACCAAGACTAGTGCTAATGTCCCCCGCCAGATCTTCACTCCCAGCTCAATTATCTTTCTAATCAGCTGCATCATTGCCTTGAAAAGAGATACAACACTTTCAATTAGGTTTTGTAATTTAGCATTGTCGTCTTGTACGGGGAGCAATCCTCCATTGCATGTCCACATTGTTGGCGTCTCATGGGCTCCTTCTCAATCTCCCCCGAAAACCCATTGAGCTTTCAGCCTCCTTCGACTTGATTCATTTCACTTTCTCAAGAGCTTCATTCTTATGAGTCATTCTCATATTGGCTGTAAACAAAGCGATGGGAGTGCTGAGGAAATTAGGGCCAGTTGCATTCACCTTTGACCTCCGCTCTCCTTCTCTATCGCTCGGACTGTTTCCTCTTACAGGAATAATGAGAGATCCAGACACAGGAGGAAAACAATTCCAGACAGGATTATTGAAGAAGGAAAAATAGCTTTGATAAACAAAGGAAAATCACAGGCTTGGTGATTGTCACTTTATCGAATTGTGCCCGGTTCCAACAGTAAGAACACTACTTCCGTCGTACTGTTTTCGCACACATTGTTTGTCGCATTGGAGAAGTCACGTTGTAAATTGTGATGAATTAACAAATGGCTTTTGATATCGATCTATTCAAAACACACGTCACCAGTGAGGGTCAGCTTTTCAGAGACAGGCGGGACCTTGTTTTAAAATGTTAGACCAGTTCAGTCACAGTCTAGCCATCAGGAACGAACAAAACATCTAGACATAGCGTTTCCTATTTAAATAAAGTCGACTCTGCAACGTTTCTTTTCCACTGATTCAAGTTTCTCATTCTACCTGGCCATCCTTCACATGTACAGTACATCACAACGTCCAAGTTTGTTAATTAAAAATAAAGAAATATAATAAAACAGATAGTGCCAGGCCTGGAAGCTGACTGGTCAAAACAACTCTCTAGTCGACCTAAAATTCGTGATATACTGTAGGTAACAGCTACGATGCAAACACCTGTTCACCAGAGGCCAACTATTAACCTTTGTTTACATATCGAGGGACTATGTCCTCTAGTGGAAGAATGGTACTTAATTAATTTGCTTAATAATATAACATTTTAATGAAAATTCAGTCTGAAATAGACAGAAAAAGACACAATCATTTTACATAAAGTCAGAGATGCTTGTATTGACAATGACAAAAATATTTTTTGGTAACACTTTACAATAAGGTTCCATTAGTTAATGCATTAGTTCTCATGAACTAACAATGAACAATACAGTATGTTGTACAGCATTTATTAATCATTGTTAATGTTAGTTAATAATAATAATAATAATAAAAATCAGTTAGTTAAGGTCAGTTCATAGTGCATTAACTAATGTTAACTTATACATCTTTTGATTTTAAAAATGTGTTAGTATATGCTGAAATTAATATTAATTAAGATAAATAAATGCTGTAAGAGTATTTTTCTTAGTTCATGTTAACCTTATTGTAAAGTGTTACCAAATATGTTTTTAAAAAAATACAATATATTGTACATTATTTGTCATATTGTAATATTTAAAAAGTTAAAAAACATTTGGATTTATGAATTAATGATATTTAATAATTAATGAAATTGGCAAATTAAATGTATTTGAAAAAAAATATATATATATATTTTTTTTTACCTTGCAAAATGTTTGAAAACATTCTAAATAATGTAAAATAAAGTAAATAAATGAACCTTATTGTAAAGTTTTACCTATTAATCTTGGTTAATGTTTATTCATATAAATACAATTGTTCATTTTTAGTTAATGTTAGTTTTAATTTTAACCTCCAGAGACCCGAGCATGACCCTGAGACCATTCCCCTTATTGATGCAGACACATGCAAAAAAAAATAATAAAAAAATTAAATAATAATAATATATATTTTTTAGACCAAATAGTTTTCCTAAAAATGTATGTCCACATATGTGGACAGCGGCACTAAGTTGTGAAATTTTAAATAATACCAAGCTATAGAGAGTCATATTTTTATCAAATTGTTTCTGATTCTGAAATTGTTTGTTATGATTCCAGGCATGTTGGTTATTCATGTTTTTGAGACGTTACAGATATTACACCAGAAATTTGCATAAATAATTCTGAGCTGCATAGGAAAGCTATAGGATGCTCCCTTGCTCCCTAATTAGGGAATGACTCAACCTCCAGTGTGCTGTCTGTCTGCACTGGTCTCAGAATAGTTCGAAATCCTAACTCCGTCTAAAGCATCTGAAAGTAACTTTTTTCAGCTTTTGGATGCATCCATTGATTCTCAGTGTGATAATGCACAGTAAATATAGGATATTTTAAGGAAATGAGCCTATAGTCAATGTACGTTGTCATCGTAATTCAGAGAAATAGTCCAAGGCACTTCTTCTGGTAGAAAGTTAAAAAGTCTTTATTGCCAATTGGCTAGTCACATAAGGACATTAAAAATGGTATGTGTATATATATATATATATATATATATATATATATATATACAAAAACAGTGACTGCACACTGATGCATTTCGGCAAATAGCCTTCCTCAGGGTTTGTCAGGCACAAATGAGTCAGGGGTGTAAATACAATCAAGCCAGTCAATGTGGCTGAGGAATTTCAAAATCTTAAAGGGGAAACGCCTTATTAAATACCACAGCCTTACCAATACAATACTGAGTATATAAGACACTGAACTGCAATTGTATACTGTTGCATGCAAGTGTATATATGAAACAACACATATCAACAACTGTATTCATGTATAGAAACCCATATTCATGCAGGCCAGCACATAGAAACTGTGTATAGAGGACCAACAATAAATCATAAGACCTAATATATCGCTGTCCCACACTCAAAGTGCTCTGTAACGATTTGGAAACTAATTAGGGGAGAGGAATATTCTTACAGGAAAGGAGTATGTGGTCATTGTGTTTAACAGCTTGCTGTTTAACGATAAATCAATGCATTTTTTTAAAATGTCATATCGGATGAAACTACAGTCTCTGCTCTCTTGATTTAAACAGGTTTTAATGTAAAAACTTAATTAGGTTTCTTACCAGATGTAGTTTTGTTGCTTTTTCAACCAAAGACAAACTCAGCTGAGATCGGCACAATGTTGTTTTGTCACATGACTCAGTGCGTCGAAAGTTTAACCTGTTAATGACAGCCCAGAATCTCCTGAACTGAGATCAGTCAGTTTAAAAGAAATTAAATTATGAATAGCCTATAGCGAAGCCAAAACGTAATGTCCACACATGTGGACGTGGGGTCTCAGGAGGTTAAAAATGGTATTAGTATATGTTGAAATGAATATTAACGCAGATTAATAAGTGCTGTAAATGTATTGTTTATTGATAGTTCATGTTAACTAATGTACTTAACTCATTACAACCTTAATAGTAAAGTGTTACCATTAGTGTGCATTTTTCTGTTTGTTGATTGTTTGTGTTTATACAAAAAAAAAAAAATCTTTAAAATTTCTGAGAAAATCTATCATATACAGTATTAACCGCTACAAGGCCGTAACCATGTCATTTTGGGGGTGGGGTTCGCGGGTGACCTTGGGCCTTTAAAATAGTTAATGCAGTAAATGCAATAACTTTCTGAATAAAGGCTTTAAACGTGTTAACGTTTTTTAAATGCAACCAAAATTTGATAATGTTTGGTTTTAAATTATATGTTTTTTTAAGTTCACACAGAACAAGACAAACAATGTGTCTGCATTGCTAGCAATTTGCCCGTTTCAGTCACCTTTTCTTTCTATTTTTGTGCTGTAGGGTTACAGAAAAGACATACAGAATTTGACTATCTTTTCATCACTGATGTATCTGTAAAATGACATGACATCAGCTGGCTAGCAAAAAGAAAATACACAAAATTATTTACTGTCCTAAAGTTGTCCCTCATTGAAAATATGGAGAATGGTTGGCTCAACTATTGTTGTTTCTGAGTATTTTTTCTGCACTTGTATTTGTTTGTTTATACATGTGCATGTAAATCTGTGTAAAGGGCCTCTCTAGAGGGCCCATGTTATCTGATTACTGATTCTGGCAGCAGTGTAAGTTTTCTGAGTGGGCATATAGTGGAGGTGCCCACAATGGAGTGGCAGGATGTTTGAACAGAGAAAAAATAAACATACATATACTTTAAAAATGTAAATACAGAAAGTGTGTGTTTAGGTGTTCAGTGAGAGTGAGAGAGAGAGAGAGAAGAGAGAGAGAGAGAGAGAGAGAGAGAGACATACTTTTTGTGTGTTTATAAATATATAAACAGCAGGGCATGTATTCAAATTAATTAAATGGCTCTCTGGAAAACTTGATTCTGATTGGTTAATCATGGCATTCTATGGTGAAATATTCATTTCAGACCGAATGCATTCTTGCACTCAAAAAAGCTAGATGCTGCACTAAGAAAAGGAAAGAATGCATGTTTCTTGAAACGGTCGAATATGTCCGTCTACACTGCTTTTCTATGTAAACATGCGATAGATGGACGGCTTTGAGCCTGGCTGTTTTTTGTCTCATTTAAAAAAAATTATCTGGGTCACTTGCAATCAGTGACTAAAAATGAAATGTTTTTCATTTGTATACTTTCGGAGAAGAAACCGGTTGGTAAACAGTTAGAACGAAATATAAAAACGACTAATAAAATTATTTTAAAAATGACAGTACTCTGTGCTACGGGTGCAGGTGATATTCCAGTTGCAGTGTTGCCAGATCTCACATGAGAAACAAGCGACCTCGTCTAGAAAAAAAGATCAAAATAAGGGACATTCTTCACCCAAAATAAGCGAAAATATAAGCAAAGAAAATATACAACTATAAGTTTTGCATCAAGCTCACAGGACATTATGCCTCACATGAATTTCAAATGGAGTAAATAAGCTTTTTATCATTTTTAACCCTTAAATGCATGGGAATCTCACCAAACGCTCTTTCATATTCGGGTCTTTAGAAACCCGGCACTTATATCTATCAAAAATGGATCTATAAAATGCCCAGATAGTGTAACATTTACTAAATATTTTTAAGACAATTAGAAAATAATTCTATAAAATATATTTTATTTTTCACATATCAAAGAGCTATAAAGAGGATGAAGAGCGGAAAGGTGGTTGGTCCAGATGACATATCAGTAGAGGCATGGAGGTGTTTAGGAGAGATGGCAGTGAAGTTTCCAACCAGATTGTTCAACAAAATCTTGGCAAGTGAGAGAATCCCTGAGGAGTGGAGAAGAAGTGTACTGGTACAGATTTTTAAGAATAAGGGAGATGTGCAGAGCTGCGGTAACTACAGGGGCATATAGTTGATCAGACCATGAATTTATGGGAAAGAGTAGTGGAAGCTAGGCTGAGAGGAGAGATGATGATCTGTGAGCAGAAATTTGGTTTCATGCCAGGAAAGAGCACTACAGATGTGATGTTTGCTTTGAGAGTGTTGATGGAGAAGTATAGAGAAGACCAGAAGGAGTTGCATTGTGTGTTTGTGGATTTAGAGAAAGCATATGACAGGGTGCTGAGAGAGGAGTTGTGGTACTGTATGAGGAAGTCATGAGTTGCAGAGAAGTATGTGAGGGTGGTGCAGGATATGTATGAGGACAGTGTGACAGCGGTGAGGTGCGAGGTAGGAATGACTGACTGGTTCAAGTTGGAGGTGGAATTACATCAAGGATCAGCTCTTAGCCCTTTCTAGTTTGCATTGGTGATGGACAGGTTGACGGATGAGATCAGACAGGAGTCTTCATGGACTATGATGTTCGCGGATGACATTGTGATCTGTAGTGAGAGTAGGGAGCAGTTTGAGACGCACTGGAGAGAAGGGGAATGAAAGTTAGTAGGAGCAAGATGGAGTACATGAGTGTAAATGAGAGGGAGGGCAGCGAAATGGTGCGGCTGCAACGAGTAGAGGTGGTGAAGGTGGAAGAGTTTAAATACTTGGGGTCAACTGTCCAAAATAATGGAGAGTGTGGTAGAGAAGTGAAGAAGAGAGTACATGCAAGGTGGAGTAGGTGGAGAAGAGTGGCTGGAGTGATTTGTGATAGAAGGGTATCTGCAAGAGCGAAAGAGAAAGTTTACAAGACGGTCATGAGACCAGCTATGTTGTATGATTTGGAGACGGTGGCGCTGACAAAAAAACAGGAGGCAGAGCTGGAGGTGACGTTGAAAATGCTGCGATTTTTGTTGGGAGTGACAAGGCTGGAGGATTAGAAATTAGTATATTAGAGGAACAGCACAGGTAGGACGGTTTGGAGACAAAGTGAGAGAGGCGAGATTGAGATGGTTTGGGCATGTGCAGAGGAGGGATGCAGGGTATATTGGGAGAAGAATGCTGAGGATGGAGGCAGGCAGGAGGAAAAGAGGAAGAGCAAGGAGGAGGTTTATGGATGTGGTGCAGAGGACAGAGTGAGACAGAGACGGATGATCCGCTGTGGTGACCCCTAACGGGAGCAGCTGAAAAAAGAAGAAAGAGATGATATAACAAATCAGGACAAATCTAGAACAGGATTCATTACATTCTAACCTAACTGGCTGTAAAACACATATTGAGCTATGCATAACACATAATCTACATATAATACTGTAAACTACACAAGTATTTTCTCAGGCAATTATTTAGTCTAAATAGATGCACAACTTACATAATTTCAGTACACTCAAATGACATTAGTCATATCATACTGTTCATGCACTGTACTTGTTATAGTTTACTTCCATGTTGTTTCTTCATCATACAGCAATGTCAAATGTAAATCAAGACAATCACTGAAACAACAGCACCACCTTGAGTAAGAAATAGCATGGACATTATGTATGTGTACATAATGGTATACAGATAATTCACCATTGTTGCACAGAAAATCAACGTGATATAGTACGTACTGTATTTGTATGAATATAGTACTAATGTATCTTGTAATAAACAACCAAATATATCCTGTGATAGTAAACTGATATAGATATGAAATAATCATAAAAAAATATAATTTATGAAAAATAATAAAATAATAATAGTAAAAAAAAAAAAAAACACTCTTACATACCTAGGGTCTCTAATGACCCTACACACTTTTAGTACTTAAACTACTATAATTGATTTTTTTTTTATTTGTTTTTTTTTTTTATTTTGGCTTTTTCTTTCTTTTCTTTCTTTTTTTTTTTTTGCTACACTATTTATAAGATATAGATTGAGGAACACTAAAGGGGTTTGGGCACAAGTCCAAAAAATGGATGAGGTACAGGGGGGTGGAATGAGGTCCCAGGTCTCTAAAGACCCAGAGGTATGCATTCAGTAGTTTCCAGGGGGTATGGGGGGAAGTAACACCCCCCCCCCCCAATAAACAGAACAAGCCAGTACAACCCCCCCCCCCATCCCAATATTTATACCATGATCAATGGAAACACGTAGATGCTTCACGCTGACCTCCCCCCAACCCCCCCCCCACGCATCCCCCCCAACCCCCCCCCCACGCACCCCCCCAACAATATTCAAGCCAAATCTTCGCCCTTGTATGCGTTTAAGGGTTAATCTTTGACTTGTAAATCTGCAAATATGTGCCTTTTTTGTCTCTTAATTGAAAACAAAGAAATTTCAACCATTTTGAGACCTTTGGAGATCTTTTATTTGAAGTCCAGTAATACTTTATATAGATATTATCAGATACAATCTCATAACATAATAGTTTCTGGAGGGGACACAGACTGGGGCTAGTTGTCACTCGTTTTACTTCAGTGAATATTTCTCAGGGTAGATTTATTTTTGAAAGTAATATAGTCTTAAAGTCTGGACTACAAAGAAGCTATTGAACATTTCCACTGTTATTGCCCACGAAAAAAAGATACAATTCATTTAACACACGTTGACATTTTGTGAAAGGGCATGTCACACTATATGAGAACCGTCCATTAAAAAGTATATTATTCTAATTACGACAGTTTTGAATGAAGTGTTTAAAGCCAACATAAAGAACCACTGCTAGAGAGAACAAGCATTTGTGTAATTGGACTTTTGCCCAAAATTATTATAGTTACTGAGATATGGCCATTGTGACAACTAGCCCCATCTCTTCCTCTATATATTTTGTCTGATGTCTTTTGCAAAGGCTGAAAGGGAAAAGAAAGGATCATCTATGAAAGTCACAAAGAATAATGTAATCGACTACATTTTATAGTACCAGCCATGTTTTTCAATTAAATTTCTCCACAGCAAAAGACTAATTTAGAAATCTTTTAGAGAGCCAATCAAAGGTCATCTTTGCCCAGAATAAGAGAGACTTGTGAGGAAATTAGATGTAACATTATCTTTCTGAAAGTACCTAACCCTGACCAAACTTAATCTCCCTCTCCTGGAAGTCGGATTATTGTGGAATTCACATCAATTTACTGACATATTTGGCATTTATTGCCTCTTATCGCCTAAATGAGGGTAGAAACAGATGAGCCCTACATATTGAGTGATATGTATTCACGTGTGAGCTGTAGAATTGAATTAGGTGAGGTAATGTCATTCCTCCAATAAACAAAGCAAGAAAAATACAAATTAAACCACTGTTTTCCGTGGCAACAGTTGTTGTTTATGGCTCATGCCACGAATGCTGCCCAGAATGTGTTTATCTGAAGGTCATGCAGTTCTGTAGAGATACTGGACACATGTAAAAAAAAAAATGTTTTTATTATTATTATTTAACTTTTGTCAATGTGGCATGGGGGGCGTGGTCATGTGTCGGTCTGCGGGAGAGAGAGAGCGGTAAGGCTCATCACCTGGTTCATAACAATCTCTAACACCTGTCTCTCATTATAATTATGGCGGAGGGAGACTTAAAAAGGCACGCCAGAGCATCAGAGGGAGAGAGAGAGTGACCGACTACCCTACAGCCAAACACAGAGTGTTTTGCCATTATTTTGAAATCATTTAGTTTGTATTGATGGTTACCGTCAAAAAGTGAACATTAAAGAGAATGACCTCAAATCTGCTTTGTTGTCTCATGACTCCTCCATTGCCCGAACAAAGAGATCTGCTACAGTCAATTTATTACGTTTTTAATTGTAATTTTGTCTCTTTAATCATTTTTTTCTTAAAGTTTAAGATTGTTGAAACTATAAACACAATAAATATAATTAAACTTTTTTATTATTATTAAACTTTTTAAAATGTATTAACTTTTTATTTTTATTTTGTCTCTTTAATCACTTTTCCCTAATGCACAAGAGTGTTGAAATTTACCAGAATTTCTCTATTTGGGACATTTGAACTTTAAATTTAAAACTATACATTTAATAAATATATAAAGCTATAAATATAATAAATAACTTTTTTTTTAATTTATTAACTTTAAATGTTTATTTTATTTATTTTATTTTAATATATATATATATATATATATATATATATATATATATATATATATATATATATATATATATATATATATATATATATATACATATATATATATATATATATATATATATAATCAATAAATTTTTTATTTTTTATTTATTAACTTTAAAATTGTATTCCTAATGTTTAAGAGTGTTGAAAGTCTAAATTTTCCAGAAATTTCTCTATTTGGGACATTCTAACTTATCCTCTATAATACATTTAAAACTATAAATTGAATAAATATATAAAACCATAAATATAATAAATATAAATATAATATTTTTTTAATTATCATTTAAATTGTTTGAATTTATTAACATTTTACATTTTATTGTGTCTATTTAATCACTTTTTTTCCTAATGTTTAAGAGTGTTTCCGGAATTTTGTTTCCGGAATTGCTCTATTTGGGACATTTTATCTTACCCTCTATAATACATTTAAAACTATAAATAAATAAAAAAAAAAAAAAATAAATAAATAAAATATATAAATAATAAAAAATAAAAAAATCAGGGAAATTAATTAGCAATTTTTTTAAGAACATAAAAAATATTTTACATTTATTTGGCATTTATCTGTTTAATTTGTAATGTTTTATAACAAAGAATCACTGACCCTAATGCAGCAGTCATCACGCTAAGCATTTTAAAGACAATTAATTTTTTTAATTTTTTTTTTACGTTTCTATTTGGTTCTGATGGGAATAAAAAGTGACAGGTGTGCACATCTATATGATGCTTGTGTGCTCATAAATGCTGACAAAACTCACTTTTTGCAGATGTACACTTTTACATTTAAGGTCTTTCTTTGCAGCAAAAACAGACCAAAAACGTTGATGACTCATGTTGCACTAGTCAGATTTATGTCCAGTCAAATGCTCTCTAGAATGAGAATGTCCCTCCCCATAAAACCACTTGCAACCGACTAGCAAGAAGCGAATCTTGATTCATGGTTGTGATGTCACTAAGGCCATTATAGGCTATTTATATATATATAAAAAAGGGATGATTTCTTCGATATGTCCCACACAAACTCTCCAACACAGGCAAGAAAAATGCTCTTCTGATTCCATGTGTTTACCCAACAGCTATACAAACATGGCAGTAATATATTCGCCTCAAAAACTTTATTTATAACTCAAAAGCACATTTTCAAACTTATTCTAAACATAAAACAGAGAGTTTTTGACGATACATCTGTTCAGGAACTGTGGCGATGAAGTATGTTGTCATTTGAGCTCACAAGTATATTAATGAAGAGAATGGGCCGATGTGTTTTTCTGTCAAGCTGTTGGCCTCGCCTTGGGGGACGAGTACTTTGTCACGGTTTATTACTGTTAGTCGGCCTGGCTGAACAATACAGCTGTTTAGGGACTAGAGCTGAAGTGAAGCATTAACATCGCTATTAAAAAACACAAGGTGGCTGCTCATATGGGGTTAGCTTGAATTTCATTTGGACAGATGTGAATAGAAGCGTCTTGCTATGTCAAGTCGTTCTGTTACAAATCCACTAATTAGTGCTTACTTTGGAGACAAAGACTTATTTGCGGTTAATGTTACAGCAAACACAACACTCCCTTATGAGGAACAACAGAAGCTGATGTGCAAATAATTGCCTAGCATGACACGAGAGACACTTTTATGCGATGTTTGGATCTAAGACAAGACACCTGTAGTGTATCATCTGAAAAAAGGAGACACATTTTTGGCAATTAGTCCACAGTATGTGTAAATGGTGAGCTTTTAAATTAGAGTGTGAACTGCAGGCGGAAGCCCAAAAATGCCCCAGAGTTGAGATTTATAAAATTGTTCTAATTTTGATCACCTCTGATAATCTTAATTGTCAATGACCCATGAACAAATAACTGATGTCAGACTCCTTTTCTATTCTTGTGATATACGGGAAACCTGAAAAATCACTTAGCAAAGTGACATTAGATCTGAGAAAAGTTCTAGCATCATTTGTTTACAGATTCCACTTGCATGATATTTTGTATCTAATAAAATTCCATTCATTCATTTTTAAGTGTGACACAAATGTCCAAAGTGTCTAAATGCTTTTTAATGCCAACAGAATTCTTAAGTGTTTTTAGTTTAAATTCCATGCCAGACTTTTAAGGCTATCAACTAAAAGCTGATATTGGGAGAGATTTTTACTATTATCAAAATAGTTGCCAAACAGGGCATGCTGAAGACTGAATATTGAAAATGATTACACTCTGACTGGACTTTGATAAAAAAGCAGAAGCTCTTGCCAGCACCAGATAATTAACTGAACTGATATCACATGAAACAGCCAAACCTTTTAACGCAGTCAGCTCACAATCCATTCCTCTATATTTGTGGCAATGTACAGAGTAGAACATATAGTGACCCCAGAATTATTTGGGTAAATAAGTCACACTTAAAAATGTATGAAGTTTATTATATTAAATAACAATATCAAAGCAAGTGGCGTCTTCGAACAAATGATGCTGGAGCTTTTCTCAATCAGTGAAAAAGGAGTTACATTTTGTTCTGTTCTCACCCAAAAACAATTGGATTGCATCAGAAGACATGGATTATACCACTGGAGTTTTATGGATTACTTTTATGCTGCCTTTATGTGCTTTCTGGAGCTTCAAAGTTCTGGCCACCATTCACTTGCATTATATGGACCTACAGAGCTGAAAAATTTGTCTAACAATGTTTATGTTCAGCAGAAGAAAGAAAGTGGTGCACATCTAGGATGGCATGAGGGTGAGTAAATGATGAGGGAATTTTCATTTATGGGTGAACTATTCCTTTAATCTGTCTGGGCAAGGTTCAGGGTTTATTAGTAAATATAACATGACTGATGTTCCCAAAGATAAAAATATTCAAGCAGGCAGCAACTGTGACATATGACTGGAAGAATTCTGTGAGCAAACTTTGGAAGTATTTACACTGCATTCAGAAAGTATTCAGACCCCCTTATTTTTTTCAGAGTTTGTTATGTTGCAGCCTTATGCTAAAATGCTTTAAATTATTTATTTTGTTCACATCAATCTACACTCCATACCCCATAATGACAGAGCAAAAACCAGATTTGTGAAAACTGTGAATTTATTAAAAAGAAAAAACTGAAATATCACAATGAAATTAGTATTCAGACCCTTTGCTATGACATTTGAAATTTAGCTCAGGTGCATCCCATTCCTATGGATAAACATTGAGATGTTTCTACCATTTGATTGGAGTCCACCTGTGTCAAATTCAATTGATCAGACATGATTTGGAAAGGCACACACCTGTCTATATAAGGTCTCACAGCTGTAAATGCATATCAGAGCAAAAACCCAGCCATGAGGTCAAAGGAACTGCCTGCAGAGCTCAGATACAGGATTGTGTCGAGGCACAGATCTAGGGAAGGCTACAAAAAAATGTTGGCTGTATTGAAGGTTCCCAAGAGCACAGTGGCCTCCATAATTCTTAAATGGAAGAAGTTTGGAACAACCAGGACTCTTCCTGGAGCTGGCTGTCCGGCCAAACTGAGCAATCGGGGGAGAAGGGCCTTAGTAAGAGAGGTGACCAAGAACCCGATGGTTACTCTGGTTGAGCTCCAGAGATCATGTGTGGAGATGGGAGAAACTTGCAGAAGGACAACCATCACTACAACACTCCACTGATCTGGGCTTTATGGCAGAGTGGGCAGACGGAAGCCTCTCCTCAGTGCAAGACACATAAAAAAGCACCTAAAGGACTCTCAGACTGTGAGAAACAAGATTCTCTAGTCTGATGAAATGAAGATTGAACTGTTTGGCCTCAATTCCAAGAATCATGTCTGGAGTAAACCAGGCACCGCTCATCACCTGCGCAATACCATCCAACAGTGAAGCGTGGTGGTGGCAGCATCAGGCTGTGGGGGTGTTTTTCAGTGGCAGGGACTGGGGGACTGGTCAGGGTTGAAGGTTGAAGGCAAAATACAGAGATATCCTTAATGAAAACCTGGTCCAGAGTGCTCAGGACATCAGACTGGGCCGAAGGTTTACCTTCCAACAGGACAATGACCCTAAGCACACAGCCAAGACATTGCAAGAGTGGCATAGGGACAACTCTGTGAATGTCCTTGAGTGGCCCAGCAAGACTTAAACCCAATCGAACATCTCTGGAGAGACCTGAAAATGGCTGTCCACCGACGGTCCCCATCCAACCTGACAGAGCTTGAGAGGATCCGCAGAAAAGAATGGCAGAAAATCCCCAAATTCACATGTGCAAAGCTTTAAAAACAATTTCAAGCATTTTAGCATAAGGCTGCAACATAACAAAATGTGAACAAATAAATAAATAAAGTGGTCTGAATACTTTCTGAATGCACTGTATATAAAGGGGATTTATTCAAATCAAAGGGATTGAGAGAGAGAGAGAGAGAGAGAGAGAGAGAGAGAGAGAGAGAGAGAGAGAGAGAGAGAGAGAGAGAGAGATTTAGACTGGATTAGAGAATTCTGAAGTAAATTTTACCACTAATCTTTTGGTGGAGGAAGTCCCATATGAGAATAGAAAGGTCACACAATCTCTTTAATGTCAAGTTTGAATGTTCACTTAAAGAGAGCAATTTAAAGATAGCTTCAGTGTGTTAGACATAAGCAGAGAGCACTTAAAGGGCCATATTCTGCACTTTTGTCACAGTTTACCTTTTTCACTGAAGTCCACTTATGTTAGTGAAGGTTTCTTGCACCCAAAATAGTCATGATTCAGTTTCTCATGATAATTTTCCACCCTCTCTCTGACCCTTTAAATTAAACAGGCTGCTTTTGTTACTGAAGACTTCTTTATGTGTGATTCTCACGAAACCTGTGAGGAAAAAAAGACAATGTCCTGGTCAAATTTAAACATAACTCAGTACATATAATAATTAAACAAATAATAAAGAAAATTACATTGTATTTTGCTTTGAAAATGGGACCATTATGATTTTTTGCTTTGTGATTTTATTTTCAGGACTCTTATGGACATTTATACTCCAGTAGTACTAAGGGAGTATTACTATAATGTACAAATACTTTACAATTTTTATAATTTTTATTCACACTGCGGTAATGAGAATATCATAATGACCTTTTTTGCATTGTTAATGAGAATTGTGGTGTATAATGTGCGTAATTGTCATGAAAATCATGTCACAATGTAAAAAAAAAACTTTATGGCCCTAAAAATAAGCTTTGTATGTACAGGATGTTTGACATGCCCTAATCCTTGAAAAAAAAAAAAAAACTGCAAGAAAATGCAACTCAGGTTGCATTAAAAACGGGTTACAGGTTTGGTAAGTACTGGATCACCACTCTGTCCAATATAAAATCTGGGTCCTGGAGCAAAACAGAGAAACGCTGAGCCTGATTTTGTGAAAATTATGTGACCATGGGTACATTTTTGCAAAGTGATATTATTTTGTTTATTACAGTTCAGAGGTTGAAATCTCCAATAAGCAGTGCTAAAAGAGTGTTAAATGTTCTCCCAAACAGATTTTATGGTTAATGCTTTATCGGGTTTTTAAGGGCTAGTTCAAAAAAAAAAAAAAATCTCATCATTTACTCAACCTCCCAGACTTTCTTTCTTCTGCAGAACACAAACAAAGATTTTTAGAAGAATATTTCAGCTCTGTAGGTCCATACAATGCAAGTGAATGGTGGTAAGAACTTTGAAAGTCCAAAAAGCAAATAAAGGCAGCATAAAAGTAATCTATACGACTCCAGTGGTTAAATCCATGTCTTCAGTAGTGATATAATAGATGTGGTTGACAAACAGATCAATATTAAAGTCATAAATTTTCCTCCCTGACCAGTAGGTGGCGATCTTCACAAAGAATGTGAACTGCCAAAAACAAAAGAAGAAGAATGTGAAAGTGAAAGTGGAGATTGATAATAAAAAAAGGACTTATATATTGATCTGTTTCTCACCCACACCTATCATATCACTTCTGAAGATATGGATTAAACCACTGGAGTCATATGGGTTACTTTTACACTGCCTTTATGTGCTTTTTGGACCTTCAAATTTCTGGCCACCATTCACTTGCATTGTATGGAACTACAGAGCTGAGAAATTTTTATAAAAATATTTGTGTTCTGCAGAAGAAAGAAATTCATACACATCTGGGATAGCATGACAACAATAAACTATAGACCTTCCAAAAAACATTCCCAGACCAGGTCCACTCAGGACAGAAATAAAAACATGCATGTAATTATGCTGATTAAGGAAACAAATATCCGCTTGCTCAGCATAAACCTCAGCTTATTAAGACTAACGGACTAAAGAGAGATAAATCTTAGAAGTGCTGCTCTTGACAGAAAATCTCTCGCACACTCTCTCTCTTTCTCTGTCTCTATTACCATCTTCTCCATACTGACCCCATCACTTAAATCGGCTGTGTTTGCTTTGCACAAAGGCCTGATTGATCACATTGATATTTCAGCCTTAATTCACCTCACTTGCATCTCAACAGGAAGTCTGGCCATAACCTGGGCGGGGATTCATCACCTACAGTGATGTGAAAAAGTATTTGTATTTAGTATTTAGTATTTTTCATACTAAGTTAATTTAGATCTTCAAACGAGACATAACATAAAACAAAGGCAATCTGAGTAAACACAAAATACAGTTTTCAAATATATATACGTATATTTTTTATTGAAGCAAAAAAGTTATCCAACACCTCTATCACCCATGTGAAAAACTAACTGCCCCCTTCAACTCAATAGCTGGTTGTGCCACCTCTAGCAGCAACAACAGCAACCAAACGCTTCTGATAACTGAAGATCAGTCTTTCTCAACGCTGTGGTGGAAGTTTGGCCCACTCTTCTTTGCAGAACTGCTTTAGTTCAGCAACACTGGAGGGTTTTCGAGCAGGAACTGCCCATTTAAGGTCCTGCCACAGCATCTCAATCGGGTTCAAGTCAGGACTTTGACTAGGCCACTCCAAAACTTTAATTTTGCTTCTTTTGAGCCATTCAGAGGTGGACTTACTCCTATGCTTTGGATCATTGTCTTGCTGCATAATCCAGTTACGCTTGAGCTTCAACTCACGGACTGATGACCGGACGTTCTCCTTTAGGATTTTCTGGTAGAGAGCAGAATTCATGTTTCCCTCAATTACTGCAAGTCACCCTGAAGAGCAAAGCATCCCCACACCATCACACCACCATGCTTGACCGTAGGTATGATGTTCTTTTGTGGAATTCTGTGTTTGATTTACTCCAGATGTAACGGGACCCCTGTCTTCCAAACGGTCCCACTTTCGACTCATCAGTCCACAGAATATTCTTCCTAAAGGTTTGAGGATCATCAAGATGTGTTTTGGCAAAATCAAGACGAGTCTTAATGTTCTTCTGGGTTAGCAGTGATTTTTGCCTCGCCACCCTTCCATGGATGCCATTTTTGCCCAGTGTCTTTCTGATAGTGGAGTCGTGAACATTGACCTTTAGTGATGCGAGAGAGGTCTGCAGTTCCTTGGATGTTGTCCTTGGCTTTTTTGTGACTTCCTGGATGAGTCATCGCTGTGCTCTTGGAGGAATTTTGGAAGGTTGGCCACTTCTAGGAAGGTTCCCTACTGTGCCAAGTTTTCTCCATTTGGAGATAATGGCTCTCACTGTGGGTCTTTACAGTCCCAGAGCCTTTGAAATAGCTTTGTAACCCTTCCCAGACTGATGTATTTCAATCACCTTTTTCCTCAATTTCCGGAATTTCCGGAATAGTATGCTACAGGGTGAGACCTTTTAGCCAAATTCATGCTGCTGAAAAAGTTATATTTAGGTGTTGATTTCATTGAACAGGGCTGGCTGTAATCAGGTCTGGGTGTGTCTAGTCCAGCTGAACCCCATTATGAATGCAGTTTCATAGATTTGGGTATTTAGTAACTAGTACTTTTTCACACAGGCCCAGATGGTATTGGGTAACTCTTTTGCTTCAATAAATAACATTATCATTTTAAAACTGTATTTTGTGTTTACTCAGATTGCCTGTGTTTGATGTTAGATTTTGTTTGAATTTTTTAAACAATTTAGTATGAGATATACACAAAAACAGAAGAAATCAGGATGGGGGCAAATACTTTTTCACAAAACTGTAAATCTAGAGTGATGTGCAGTTTCACCAGCGGGACTATTTGGCCCTATATGAGGCCAATAAAGAAGAATAATTGTAAATGTTCTCAATCGGAACGGGGAAATTTATCACACACCCAAACAACAAACAATTTTAATAAAAAAACATAACAAATTAGATGTTTTCTAGTTAATGCAAGTATTTGTATACCATCTGTGCCTGTTTTGTTCTTTCTGCGTTCCGCATGGCTGATAAACTTTAATAATGCTAAATGCGATATGGATTTTGTTGTCTAGCTACCTTTATTGCCAAGTCATTAATTAAGCATTTAAAGGAATAGTTTACCCTAAAACATGTTGTGCCAATCCAAACCCACCTGACTTTCTTCCATATACAGTATATGCAATATAATATATGCAATTTCAAGACATCAGGTTTATTGACGGAATCAGGGATTTATGCATTTTTAAAAAGATAAAATGTAACCAATATGATGAAACATTTAATGATAAAATAAAATTAGTAAAATGTATATATTGGTAATGTACCTAGTTAGAAAGTCCTTGTATAATATACAGCATTAGATGAGAGATAATTTCTTTCATGTGCAAAATGGACATTATAACTGATATTTATATGAATCTGAACTGAATTGAAATTGAATCAAATCAGGAAATCTGTATCAATAATCAGCCCTATAAACTGTCATTCTGTTTTTCACACAAAGCTATCGCATGGCTTCAGAAGACTTGGAACAAAAGTTATATAAACTACTTTTTTATGGCTTTATTTAATTTGTTATTTTATTTTTTCATTTTGAAGCGCGACAGACCCAGTCCTCACCTTTCACTTTTGTTATAAGGAAAAGAGCGGCCTCAGTGTTTTAAAAAATTTACATTTTGTTTTCCATGGAAGAAAGTAATGCAGCTTTTTACAAAAAAGTTTGTCAAAGGTGATGAGAAATCTTTTAAAAATCTAGTTTGAAACATGTGTCAAGTTTGTAGAAAATTTAATATTTGTGTCCAATTCAGTTTTATACATTTTTGAAAAACAAAAATAAAATAACATGTAATAACTTTAAAAATGTCACGTGGTGTAACCATAAAAGGTGTTAAAATAATTTCCTTACAACTTGAATACATGAGAATGTACACAAATTAATCTTAAAAAAGTTTCAATAATCTTGCAAAGAATCAAGAATATTAAGAAGTTTTCTCAGGGTTACACCAAATTACCTAAACAAAATGCACCTTTTTTATACAAATAAAAAAAAAAGTGATATTTTTTTCTCACAGTCTCGAGTGGGGTTTTTTTTTTTTTTTTTTTTTTTTAAGATAAACAACAAATGGCTTCAAACTTGTTGTTTACACCACATGACTTTAATTTGGTGGGAAAAAGTTTTCCAAATATGAATCATATTTTAACCCGGTCATTTCTGACCCGGAGGGCTTTTGTTTCTTACGATTTTTTAATTAATTTTAATTTAATAATAAAATTCCTTGACTTTGTTCACATATGATATCTGAAAACACACACACACACACACAAAAAAAAAATTGGACCAATTTCTTTACATTTTTTATTTTTAATTTTTGGTTTTATTTCACTTTGTTACACTTGTGTTCCCGGTCAAAAATGACCGGCCATTGGAAATGAATGAATTAGACTACAAAATACAGAAATATTAAGTGTTCAGGAGCATCCCGATCCTTTAGATGAGAACATATGTGGATGTGTGTTTGCACACACAAAGTTCTCGGACATGTGCGTGCGCGCACACACGCGCACACACGCACACACACACACACACACACACAAACACACACACACATGTTGGTGCAGCTATAATTATGAGGACTCTCCATAGACATAATGATTTTTATACT